>NC_050186.1:10995901-11010901 GCF_008315115.2 Sander lucioperca
AAGCCCCTCTGGTATTTACACTTTTGAGGGAAAGCGGCAGATTATTCCACAATGTTATACCTGTATAAAAAAAGAACTTCTAGCTGCATTGTTGACTCTGGGCACTTTACAAGAACAGGCACTGGCCCTAGTATTGTGATTATGCTGTGTATGAACCATTTTTATATGGGAATGTAGATATTTGGGAGCAGAATCATTTATGACATTAAACATATGATTCAACTTTAACTGCTCCACTCTAACATGTACTGGCAGCAACCCTACCCTTTTAAAAGCATCTCTACCGATATGAGTCCGGGGGGGTGCATTTAACAGATAGTGGATAACATTATTTTGCATCACTTGCAGTCTGTTTTTAAGTTTAACTGATAATCCACAGTACCAAGCAGAACATGCATAATCGAACCGACTAACTGCAGTACTTAATGAACTGGCCAGTCTGGTGCAGTACTTGAGGAGGAGATGTACTGCAGTACTTAATGAAGTGGCCAGACTGGCGCCATACTTGAGGAGGAGATGTACTGCAGTACTTAATGAACTGGCCAGTCTGGTGCAGTACATGAGGAGATGTACTGCAGTACTTAATGAACTGGCCAGTCTGGTGCAGTACATGAGGAGATGTACTGCAGTACTTAATGAACTGGCCAGTCTGGTGCAGTACATGAGGAGATGTACTGCAGTACTTAATGCAGCTGGTGGCCACACCAGATACTGAGGGCTACTTTTGATTTTGACCCCCCCTTTGTTCAGAGACACATTATTCCATTTCTGTTAGTCACATGTCTGTGAACATTGTTGAGTTTATGTCTTAGTTGTTCAATCTTTTAATGTTCATGCAAATATTTATTTATTTTATTATATGTTAAGTTTGCTTAAAATATAAAAGCAGTTGAAAGTGACAGGACATTTCTTTTTTTGCTAAGTATATATATATATATACATTAACAGAAATGTCCGTTAACTTAGCGGTAAAGGTACTGGTAATTTTCTGCCAGGACATTATCCGTTTTACTATGGATTTTTTTCTTACAATGTACTTAAACTACAGAGTGTGTGTAATGGTGATTAAGGAACATGGCAGCCAGTGCAACACTTGCTAGGAGATACATTCACTTTAAGTTTGAGTTTGCATGGAATTCATTGACAGTAAAAAAAACATCAGAATCACGTTTACATTTCTCAAAAGAAAAGTGTGGTTGTTGTTTCGGTAAAATGACAAAACTCAAGTTAGAGCAGGAGAGTCAAACTCAACTTCACTAAGGGCCACACTGGAAAATGAGATTCACATCCAGGGCCAGACATGTTTAGTTTATTGACATGCTTTTATTTTGAAAAAGTCAAATATCTTTGACTGTATTGTTGCAGGTCTCATATCGTCTTCTCACTCACTTACAGTTTGGTCAACGTAAAGCCCTAAAAAGTCAGCAACAAATCAGGCAAAACAATGATTACGTTTATAAAAACAGGCTACCACACGGCTGACTAATGCTGCGTTCCAGACACAATTTTTAGCCCGTAAGTTACGACTTCAAGTCACGACTCACGACTTGGTAGCGTTCCAGGATTCAGGTTAGGCTACCTAACGTTAACATTAGCTAGCAGCTACCTAACACTGACGTTAGCTAACGCTAGCTGATACTAGCAATTTCTAGTCTGTGACATATTTTGGGCTTAATTTAATAAACATAACCTGTAGTAGTACACAATCGTATGTGTATTGTTTTGATTACAATGTGCAGAATTACTTTACGTTGCCTATTTATGTCTATTTATTTCTTTTTCTCACCGTTAACCACCGGCGTCTGTACAGCATCAACAGGGGTCGCCATTGTTGTTTATGTGTGTGTGACGTCAGAAACTGTAACTGGGAGTTCAACCATCTGGTACCAGTTCACGGGGAGTAAGTTACAGGTTTGACTGCCGTTCCAGGACACTTTCACGGGGAGAAGGTTGTGAAAACACGAGTTACGGGTGGTCTGGAACGCAACCGGTTTCACTGCCTGAATATGAAAACTCTTCTGGGGGAATTTCTGATTCTCAAATTCGGCAAATCTGCCACATTCTGCTCTTAGTGTCACGTAATTGAACCTAAAACTGATGTGTTGGCCGGATCAAAATTTGCGAGGGGCCTCGAGTTTGACACGTGTGGGTTAGAGTAAGACGACTTTGGCTATAACTCTTTAAAGGAACACGCCGACTTATTGGGACTTTAGCTTATTCACCGTATCCCCCAGTGTTAGATAAGTCCATACATACCCTTCTCATCTCCGTGCGTGGTGTAACTCTGTCTGACGGCTCCAACGGTAGCTTAGCCTAGCACAGATCATGCAGGTGAACGGTTCCAGTAACCCTACTGCTCCGAATTGTGACAAAAGTGACAAAATAACGCCACCATGTTCCTATTTACATGTTGTGATTTGTAGAGTCACAGCGTGTACAAAAAACAACGTAACATGAGACACAGCCATCTTCTAACCGTAAACAAACCGGGAACTATATTCTCAGACAGGTTTGCTGCAAAGCAAATCATTACGCCCAAGTACTATATTCTTCCGCCTGAGAATATAGTACCCGGTTGTGTGTGTACAAATCACAACATGTAAATAGGAACATGTTGGCGTTATTTTGTCACTTATTGGGAGCAGTAGGATTACTGGAACCATTCACCTGCATGTACTGTGCTGGCCTGATGCCGCTGGAACCGTCAGACAGCGTTACAGCACGCACGGAGATGAGAAGGGTATGTATGGACTTATCTAACTCTGGGGGATACGGTGAATAAGCTAAATTCCCAATAAGTCGGCGTGTTCCTTTAACCTGTCCACCGTGCAACTTTTTGTTTTTTTCTGGGTCAAAATTTTGAATACAAAAAAAAAATTCATCGTTTTGGTTGGCGCTGTTCCCGATGTCTTTGTCACATTTTTGACAGTTTTTTCACGGCATTTTTTTAAGCTTTTTACTGACATTTGTCACTTTTTTCTGATGTTTTTGTCTGTTTTTTTTTTCATGCTTTTCTGTTTTGTTTTTATGTTTTTGAAGCTTTTTCTGACATTTTTGTGACTTTTTTTCAACATTCTGTTATAATTTTTTTTTTTCAAATGCTAGAAAATTGAATAAAACACCCAAATTCAATCAAAGTAGTGGACTGATCATTCATTTTACTTGTGAAGAGCGTTGCAGGGAACCATCCACGTTACTTTTTTTGAAAATTTCGTTGAAAAAAAAAAATAATTCTGATGTAGAAACTTTTGAAAATGGGTCAAATTTGACCCAAAGGACAACATGAGGGTTAAAACCTCTTGACCCTGAGTGTCACGGTTGTGGATTTCTGTTGTAGTTTTTTCCTGTTTTCATGTGTTGATATATTCTCTGTTTCTGTCTTCTGTGTTTTACCTTGTGTCTGTGTTTCATGCTTAGTTTCCTGTTTTATTTTGTAGTCTCTGTTTCTTCCATGTCATGTCTTGTTTTACTTCCTGCCTTGTCTTTTATCTTGTGTCTATCCGTGCGTTCCAAGGGGGTCAGCTTCGCTTCAGAGCTCGAACCTCCTATGGCGCCATTTTGATGCTACAAAGCCATCAGCTCCCGTTAGCATCCCATTGACTGCCATTCATTTTGACGTCACTTTGACAGAGAATAACTTTACATCTGAAGAGTTTAAAGACTCTATTTGTCCATTGTTTATTTCTAAAGAAACACGACAATGTATAAAAGGCTCCATTACCTTGTACCTCACGTTATGGCTCCGTAGCAGACGTTTTTATAAAAATAGGCTAACGATTGGGTCATAACCACGAGACTTACTGTCTCATAGTAGAGGAATTACCGTATAGTACAGGAGAAGCTCTCAGGCAGTTTGGACTTCCATTAGCTGTTTAAGTTTAATTACTAATGTTAACTATCATTTTAGTGATCAATAATTAGCCTGTGTCTATGTTATCTCCTTACATATACCTACGCTCTCCGTCTCTGCTAGATTGGGAATGATTGAGATTTCTCTTGGCACAGCTACCAGAAGACTTCCAACTTTCAGACACGTTGCTCACGTCACATCTACGTCGTCTCTCTCAGTTGGAGTCTGCTCAGTAACGCTCAGCGCTCACCGGAAAAGTGCTTCTAATATCCTTCACTGGTCTCCGTCCAGAGACACGGCATCTGTTGGTCCAGTTTATATACAGTCTATGGTGCGTTCATGGACATCGGAAAAACATTTTTCTCAGTGAAAACGTCACCATTAACGCCACTTTCTGTGGGAATCAGAGGTGGGAAACTGGGGCTAGATTTTGCTAACCGAGTTTCCCAGTTGGTGACGCGTTGTTGACAACTGACGTTTGATGTAGGCGACTTTTTCTGCTTACGTGTTTTTTAAGTCTCCTTGTGTTCATTTACTCTTGTGTTGTCTTCCCATCGACCTTGCAACTTTTAGTTTTTCTGGGTCAAAATTTAAAATTAATTTTTTTTATTTTTTGTCGCTTTTTCTGATCTTTTTGAAACTTTTCCTGATCTTTTTGAAACTTTTCCTGATCTTTTTGAAGTTTTTCCCAATCTTTTTGAAACTTTTCCCGATCTTTTTGAAGTTTTTCCCGATGTTTTTGAAGCTTTTTTCAAAGTTCTTTTATCACAAATTTTCTTCAAATGCTATAAAATTTAACAAAACACCCAAATTCAACAAAAGTAGTGAACTGATCATTTATTTTACTTGTGAAGAGCGTTGCATGGAACCATCCACGCTGTTGTTTTTTTTGACAATTTGGTTGAAAGAAACTCACATTTCTGATATAGAAACATTTTGAAAATGGGTCAAATTTGACCCGATGACAACAGGAAGGTTAATTTATAATTTATTCAAACTGCTGCTTACTCCTCGCCTTCCTGCAATTAGGTCCAAGCCTTCAACCTGACACCGAGACCTCTGGTCTACTTACACCGATGTAAAATCTTTCTACTCCCAGATGGGAGAAACATCTTGATTTTTGACACTGGATGACTTTTCCCCCATTGACCCCGCCTCTCAACTTTCAGGAGCCGTTGCGGTAGAGATCCATATGTCCGACACGACTGAAGTGTGGTGTCGCAACGTCATAGATCAATGGTTGATGCTCCACACCCTTGACCGGCAGCTGATTGGACGACCGCGTGTCGTGGGTCTGGCTTCTCGAGAATTTCAAGTGTCATGGCGGCTCGTTGAGAATACGATCTCGTATTTTACGAAAATAGTTCACTGAAACGTGTTTCTGAAAACATTTTAAGCGAGAAATAGGCCGTGCAGTTGCTGAATCTGTCTTTATGTCAGATCGACAAAGGTCAGTTTATAAGATTTTCGTCTACTTCTACTGGATAGTCGCGTCGCGTACAACGGATTAATTTGCATAAAGATGGGCATCGGCCAGCTTTTTGACGCGCAGCATTTTTTCAAATGCAACACCGCCTTCCCAGAATGCTTTGCGGGCGCATTGAAGTCGCTTGACGTCACCCATAGGAATAGAGTGGAGCGCGGCGTGACAGAAGCGTCGCATGATCAAATGGATCTGTACCGTTAGTCTTTCCGTATAGCCTAGAAATCTAGACGCACACTAGCTTGGCTTAACATAATGATGGCAGAGTTGCGACGGTTCCGCGTGAATTCCCTGCTACATACTTGAAAACAAAGATTATGGCTGCTGCTGCTGGCGAACAGTGGTCTTTGGAATCGGCTTTGGCCGCGACTCTGGAAGACTTGGAGTTCAGCTTTTCTTTGAGAAAAGAACAAAGAACGGCACTGAAGTCATTCTTAAAAAAGGAAGATGTGTTCGGAGTTTTGCCGACCGGATACGGCAAAAGTTGAATCTATCAACTAGCGTCTTACTCTAACCCACGTGTCAAAGTCGAGGCCTGCGGGGCCAAATCCGGCCCCTCGCAAATTTTGATCCGGCCCGCATGTCAATTTAAATACACAATACATTTTGGGCCCGTCTAGTTGTGCGCCAAACCAAAAAGACGAGAAACTTTTCAAACTGCAATTACCCGCAGTGGTGATGTCGGTACCCGATCTGTGCTGCAGGCACGATCCGTTCTGCGTATGCGCAAGATGTTTGCACATGCGCAGATAATAATCCTGTTTACACACTGCACAACAGTATCAGATTGCACAATTTACAATCTGATACTGATGAATCTATATTATCCATATAAAAGAGGGTGTGTGGCAATGAGAGAGTAGGGATATTATCAATCTTGAGTGACAGCCAACAGCCAACAGCTTCTGGTCCGAGATACATAATTGGCACTTTTGCACCGCGGGAATAATATTTTTGTAAGCTACATTTTATGTTATTCATTATGCAGTTCACATATCAGTCTCACTGATCTAAAACAGCATATCGACGTCCGTGTACCATGCCTTGGCGACATTATTTTTGTGACATGTAGTGTGGGGATGTTGTGATGTTTTTAAATGTAGTTTACGCTATGCATTACGAGGTGTTTATGTGGTTGCCAATCCAAAATAATAAAGAAATGGTTGCATGTTACATGAACATACACCATTTTGGTTACATGTGGAATGAAGTCTGAGTCTTTCTGTCACTGCAAACCTTCAGTTTCCTCCACACTCCCCTTTGCGAGCGCTGTGAAATGAATGAAATTCCCGCGGTGCAAATCCAACGGATCATGCAGGCAGCACAGATCGGGTACGGACAGTGTAGTCTAATGTATTGTAGTGGGTATACTGTACTGTATATGTATGGGCCTATACTGTATATATGGGCCAGAGGGTTGGAGGGGGGGGAGCATATCATAGTGGGGGGGTTCTGGGTGTCCTCCCCCAGGGAAATTATGAATGTCAAAGACTTAATTTCCTGCATTCAGATACACTTTTATGCACCAATTCACAGCTGGAATCCCTTTATTTAGCCTATGTGAAGAAGAAAAACACAGATGACAATTCAAAATAAATCAAAAATATAATGAAAAGTATGTTGTTATGGGTCATTAAACATTTTTAAGTGGGTATATGGAAATCCTGGAGCATTCTTAGTGGGTATACTGCGTATACCTGCGTATCACGTAGACTACGCCACTGATTACGCGATACTTAGAGCAAAATGTGGCAGATTTGGCGAATTTGAGAGTCAGAAATTCCCCCAGAAGCAGAAAAGGCTGTGAAACAGGTTGCTGTTAGTCAGCTGTGTGGTAGCCTGTTTTTATAAATGTAATCATTGTTTTGCTTGATTTGTTAAATTCTATGATGGCTAAGGAACTTTTTTTAGGGCTTTATGTTGATAAAACTGTGAGTGAGAAGACGATATGAGACCTGCAACAATATAGTCAAAGAGATCTGAGTTTTTCAAAATAAAAGCATGCCAATAAACTAAACATGTCTGGCCTTGGATGTGAATCTCATTTTCCAGTGTGGCTCTTAGTGAAGTTGAGTTTCACACTCCTGCTCTCTAAAATGTCAGAAAATGGTGAAAAATGTGGATCAGTGTTCCCCAAAAAGCCCAAGAAGACGTCCTCAAATGTCTTGTTTTGTCCACAACTCAAAGATATTCAGTTTGCTGTCACAGAGGAGAGAAGAAACTAGAACAATATTCACATTTAACAAGCTGACATCAGAGAATTAGTACTTTTTTTTCATAATAAATGCCCCAAACTGATTAATTGATAGTTGGCTATTACTATTACGTCAAGGTACTTTACTACTTTGACTAAAATAAGCAGAAAAGTAAACTTTCAGCTGCATCTTTTCTCTCCCTCTCTCCTTGGTCCCTCTCAGTATTTTCTCAGCTCCATAACTTATATTCTCTAACATTTCTGTGTCTCTGTCTCCACGTCCACAGCCACACGGTGATAATGTGGTGTCTGCACTTCTGCCCCGTCCACAGATTAACCTCGCTTTTGTCGGTGGGGTACAAAGAGAAGCCCCTCCCCTGCTGCTGAGCCTGGGCTTTCCAATGGCCCTTTGCCAGGGGAGGCTTTAAAAGGGTGGGGGCGCGATGTTCCTCACACTCTCACGGCAGGACATCCCAAGGGAATCAAAGCAAAGGTGAGTCCCCGTCCCGGCACAGCACGGCACGGCACGGCACAGCCGGGGCAGCAGCCCCCCCAACATCCACACACACAGACCCCCAAAACACAGGAGCCAGCTGGGCTCCGAGCAGGGGGGCAAACACTTCTGATTTTTTAATTAGGGTTTATTTTATTTTTAGTTTCGACTTTCGGATTTTTCGTTTAGTTTACTTTAAGTTGGTTTTCTTTTCTTTTTAGCAGTTTACTTTTTGAGTTTGTTGGATATCATTTAAGTTTAGTTTGGGTGAGTTTTCAGAGTGTGTTTGTTAGTTTTAGTTTAAAAAAAAAAATCATTTTTATCATAATTCTGATGCTAAAAGTAGTTTGTCCCAATTTGGTCACAACTGACTTCATTTTATGTCTCTAAACCAACTATTTCTTACATCAAATAGTATTTTTGTGTGTTTAAATGTGGCACTGTTTCAGTATATGCATCAGCTGCTTTTGTCACCCAATGTTATAATAGTTTAGAATTGTCAATTTGTTTTTATTTGATTTTAGTTTTGACTTTGGGATTTCATCTTAGTTTAGTTTGATTATGTTTTCAGAGTGTGTTTGGTAGTTATAGTTTTAAAAAACTCAATTTAAATAGTCTTCTTTATCATAATTCTGATGCTAAAAGTAGTTTGTCCCAATTTGGTCACAACTGACTTCATTTTATGTCTTTAAACCATTATTTTCTTACATCAAATAGTATTTTTTGTGTGTATTATATGTGGAACTGTGCATCAGCTGCTTTATACACATCTGCACCAAGGTTGTAATAGTTTAGAATTTTATTTTGTTTTAGTTTTGACTTCTGGATTTACTTTGGATTTACTTTTAGTAAAGTTTACTTTGTGTAATTTTCCAGAGTGTGTTTGCTGTAGTTTTAGTTCAGTTTCGGGTTTTCAGAAAGGGTTATTTGTTTGTTTTTGTCAGGGCCAGGTATAATATCTCCGAAGTTATACAGAATACCTGAGTGGAGGAGAGCCACGATGTTGAATGTTTAACCTTTGTGTTACTTTAGTGTCCGATGGGAACAAATTCCCTTCAATTCCTGTGGTCTGATGTCATGAGAGTTGACGTAAATTCATGCTGTCTCCTTTTTTTTCCAGCACTGAGCTAAAAAAAACAAAAAAACTGAAATGATTGGCGTTTTTTTTAACCTGGCAACATAGTTTCAGTTTAGTTTTTCTTGAAGGTTTTGGTTTTTATTACTTCCAGTTTACTAAGAATGCTTATTTTAGATATGTTTCAGATAATAACCCCGGTTCTAAGCCCCAAAAAGGGCCGTCACTGCCCCAGTGATAAACAGTGGTGATACTGGAAACTCTGCAGGGAGGAAATGGGCAGAAAATGAGATGAAGAGATAGAGAGGGTGGGAGAAAGAAGTCTAGATGGAGCCTCTGGCTTCTCTGACCCTCTTAAAAAAATTAGCTGTAGGAACTAAATATAGACTTAGGCTGATTCCAGTTTCTGGGCATTTATGTTGCTGCTGCTTTTTCTAAAACACGCACTGTTGGAAGTTGCAGAGGGGATTTAACATGTGGCAGCCTGAGCTGTCATTTGCGCATTAATATAGATCCCACGCAATTTCTAGGCAAGTTCCACCCTACGAAGCAGCCCGATTGGTTGGGGTTAGGCATTGAGCTCGAGTGGTTAAGGGTTAGGATAGCTTTTGGGAAACACTGATCCACATTTTTCACCATTTTCTGACATTTTAGAGACCAAAACAACTAATCCATTCATCCAGAAAGTAATCAACAGATTAATCACCGGTGAAAATGATCGTTAGTTGCAGCTTTAATGTTTTCCACTGCATGTTTAGCTAAAAGTTCTCAGACTGTGTGCACAAAGTCTTCATCCAGTCCTGGTGTCCAGTGTGTCGTCTCCGTAGGTCTTCACGCTTTTCTTTCTTTCTTTCTTCCAGACAAGATGACTCACCACTGCACCAAGTTCTCCGGCCACTGGAAGGTGAGTGCGTAGATAGAAACACAGATTCATGCATCACCTCTGTGGAGGGCCTTTATAATTACAAAGTTTTCCCTGAGATGCGACCGGCTGTCTCTTTTTTAAAACGTCTTGTCTGAAAAGACATACAGTTTATCACCAGCTCTTCAGGCACAGCTGCCATTTCAGAATAAATGTCGGCCGTGTTAGGACACTATAAAAAAAACTCAATTTGAATGTGAACATGTTCCAGTTTCTTCTCTCCTCTGGGACAGTAAACTGAATATCTTTGAGTTGTGGACAAAACAAGACATTTGAGGACGTCATCTTGGGCTTTTGGGAAACACTGATCTACATTTTTCACCATTTTCTGACATTTTAGAGACCAAAACAACTAATCTATTCATCCAGAAAGTAATCAACAGATTAATAGACTATGAAATTAGCCCTGAAAAACATCTACTTTAGAGAAGTTTATCAATCGTCTTATTCCGTTATGACTGGTTTTCAACTAGATAATAAAAGAAAGTTCTTTGGCTATCATTCTCTGTTTAAACTCAGAGACCCAATTTAAAGAGTGTGGTCTAGACCTATTCTGAATGTCGGCCATGTCAGGACACTAAAAACCTATTAAATAGTCTTCTTTAGGGCGCCTGGGCAGCTCACCTGGTAGAGCGCGCGCCCATATATAGAGGTTTCTCCTTGACGCAGCGGCCGCGTGTTCGACTCAGACCTGCGGCCCTTTGCTGCATGTCGTTCCCCCTCTCTTTCCCCTTTCACATCTTCAGCTCTCCTTTATAAATAAAGGCCTAAAATGGCCCAAAAATTGTCTTCTTTATAATAAGTCTAATGCTAAAAGTAGTTTGTCCCTAACTCAATGTTAAGTCTTTAAACTAACAATTTCTCACATTAAAAGTACATTAAAAAGTATTTTTGTGTTTATATGTGTTACTGTTTCCACATGTGTGCATCGGATGGTGTTAACACGTCTGCTTCCCCCCCCCCCACCGTCAGATCATTGTCTTCGACGAGGAGTGCTTCCAGGGCCGCCGCCATGAGTTCACCTCCGAGTGCTGCAACGTGATGGAGTTCGGCTTCGAGACCGTGCGCTCCCTGAGGGTGGAGAGTGGAGCGTGAGTACACATGTGTAAACACACAGGAAAAGGTTTTAAGATAAGGAAAATGCTGCTATGAAAAGTACTAAGTGGAACTGTTAATAATGTCCTGCAAAATAGAAAGTAAGGAAGTGGCTTTTTGACAGGGACAACAGTAACAGGAAAGTTGGAATCAGGGCCGCACAGAATCGCCAGACGCAAAATTTTGCAGATTTTCCGCAGATTTTAAACTAAATTTAAAAATAAAAGCCAGAATGTTAACACATCTCCGCCACAAGCAGAAAAACAGTCTGCTAAATTCCACAGATTTTCTACAGATTTTCTGCAGATTTTCTGCAGACTTTCGGCATAAATTTTCTGCAGATTTTCCGCAGATTTTCTCCAGACTTTCAGCAGAATTTTCCACAGATTTTAAACAAATTCAAGTAAAACTCAGAATGTTAACACATCTCGGCCTCAAGCAGAAAAAACAGTCTGCTAAATTCCACACATTTTCTGCAGATTTTCTGCAGATTTTCTACAGAATTTTCCGCAGATTTTCTGCAGAATTTTCCGCAGATTTTCCAAAGACTTTTGGCAGACTTTTCCACAGATTTTAAACAAATGAAAGTAAAACTCAGAATGTTAACACATCTCTACCTCAAGCAGAAAAAACAGTCTAATTTCTGCAGATTTTCATTCTGAATCACCGCTGAAAACTGTAAAAGAAAATCCGCTGATTCCGTCTGGTTCTGGTGATAAATATGAACTCTCTTCTCATGTTTTTTTGTCCCCCAGCTGGGTGGGCTATGAGCACGCCTCCTACCAGGGACAGCAGTTTGTCCTGGAGAGGGGAGAGTACCCCCAGTGTGACGCCTTCGGAGGCAGCAACGCCTACCACATTGAGAGGATGACCTCCTTCAGACCCATCGCCTGTGCCGTAAGTCAAACATATTTTGATTTTATTTATTAGCACAGCAGTGTACAACACAAGACTTATATCGGTTATATCTATTTCCATTTTTCCTTTTCAAACATAAAGACAACAGGAACTTAATACAGTTTGGGAGAGTGTTTCCAGTCCAGGAAGGAAAGAAACTTGAAAATAGTATTACAAAATAATATTACTGACAGCAAATAACAGAAAGTCAGTTTTTCAGGGTCCTTTGAAAATGAAAAAATGTATATTTCCAGAAAGTCTGGCCATAAGGGCTAAACATAATTTGACCCACTTATTTGAATGAATGAAAACATTTTTCTGAAGATGCAGAGAGAAGGTTATCCTCTCCATAACATAGATGTAATTTACTATATCTATCCACCCCTGTATTGTGGGGGCTTCAGGAAGCATCCAACATCTTGTGAGTTCTTTTTTTTTTTTTTTGTTTACCCGCGGATGTCAGAATACCAAACAAACTTAATTTTTTACATGTGTAGGCCTAAATAAAGAAAACAGAACAAAACCAAACCCTGCGTTTTGAAGATGTGACCCCCTGGATAAACAACTGACATGCCTCGTTTGTTCTTTTGTTCCTTTTTGTTTCCCGTTTGCAGAACCACAGAGAGTGCCGTATGACCATCTACGAGCGTGAGAACTTCCTGGGCCGTAAGGGCGAGCTCGGTGACGACTATCCCTCCCTCCAGGCCATGGGCTGGTGCAACAACGAAGTCGGCTCTTTCAGGGTCCAGTCTGGAGCGTGAGTGTCCCACAGCTTCTCTCTTTCCCTTGTCCACGTTTAAGAGTTGTTCCGACACTGATACCAGTATCCCAAATGCCTCCGATGCTGCCTACAAAATGTCTGCAAAGATTAATCTCTTACATATCAACTCTACTGCCAATAATCGATTAATCGGTTTGAGTCACAAAAAAAAGGAGTCCAAATATTCTGATTCCAGCTTCTTAAATGTGAATATTTTCTAGTTTCTTCTTACGTTTATGGATGTTTTAATTCCGTTGTGACTGTCTTTCAAACTAGTTGCAGCCCTAGAATCGGTATCTAAAAGGAAAAAACTGCTATTGGAACATCTCTACACGTTTTTATTTCCTTTTATTTCTCCGCCTCCAGCGGTTTTAAAAATAACCCTGGTTTCCCAACAGCAGCCTCTTGCAGCATTTTCATGTGCACTTCCTTCTTTTCATTCTCTGCGATTTCCCAACAGATTTGTGTGCTACCAGTACCCTGGCTACCGTGGATACCAGTATATCATGGAGTGTGATCGTCACTGTGGGGAGTTCAAACACTTCAGGGAGTTTGGCTCCCACTGCCAGACCCCTCAGATCCAGTCCATCCGCCGTATTCAGCAGTAACAACTTCCACTCCCAAACTCCCCCCCCCTCTCTCTCTCGCTCTCTCTCTCTCCCCCCTGTAACCCTTCCCCTTCGACCCCTGCCCCCCTCCCCCTTCAGTGCTGAATAAAATGTCTTTCCTAAACCTTACCGACTTCCACCAATGTTTTTTGCTTATCTCACAGAAAGATGAATACACAGTTTGCATCATTTTGTGCTGAATTACAACCACTCCTACAGAACTCAACATGGCTAGTGTTTAGAGGGTTTCAAGTGTTTTGGCAATTCAGTTTATTTATTATCAATGTTCAAAGTTCAATTTAGTCACAAAAGTTAAAGGACAAGTACAACCATAGGCCATAATGTAGATATGTGAAATGGGACACCCTGGTAAGCTTTTTAAAGGTCCAGACACTAGCAATAATAATGTATAATAATAATAATAATAATAATAATAATAATAATAATAATGTATAATAATAATAATGTATAATGTATAATAATGTATAATAATAATAATAATAATAATGTATAATAATAATAATAATAATAATAACAATGTATAATAATAATAATAATAATAATAATAATAATAATAATAATGTATAATAATAATAATGTATAATGTATAATAATGTATAATAATAATAATAATAATAATAATAATAATAATAATAATAATAATGTATACTTTATTAATCCCACAAGGGGAAATTACAATGTTTTCACTCTGTTGTTACACACACATTACACACAGGCCTGAATTACATACACATGCTCAGTACCTCTACATGCACTAATGGAGAGATGTCAGAGTGGGGGGGCTGCCCATGGAAAGGGGCCCCGAGCAGTTGGGGGTTCGGTGCCTTGCTCAAGAGCACCTTGGCAGTGCCCAGGAGGTGAACTGGCACCTCTCCAGCTACCAGTCCACCACCATACTTTGGTCCGTATGGGGACTTGAACTTGGCTCCTAACCCAACTCCCTACTGACTGAGCTACTGCCACCCCACCAAAAAAGACACATTATAAATACTATCATACTGTTTGGATGAGAAAGTAAACATGTATAATACAATCACATTTATAACCTACACAACAAAGAAAAGAGAAACCATAACCACTCGACCCTAGCAGCTAGGTGAGCATTATAACGTGTGTTCCAAAGTGACCACGTTTGTCTCTGAAGTAAAGGCTGGACTACAATAGAGCTGTTTGGAGCAGTTGGTGTTTTCACTTTGTAACCCTATAACGTGCACAAAAAGATATATAACACAATAAAGGAAAGGGAAAAGTCAAAAAGCATAATATGAGCACTTTAATACAAAACAGAAAAAGTACATTAAACACTAAGAAAATCTGAATTCTGTAACAGGACATGTGCATTCAGTGGTCAGAAAGTCCTTTATCCTATTTTTTTAAATCTTCCGCGCTAATAAAATAATCTAGATTTAGGTGACTTCGTAGCTCCCACCAAGATGACGGAGCAAAAACTTTAAAAGCACTTTCACCAAGCACAGTACGGGTTCAAGGAATGACGTACATCATGTGTCTGTGTGACCGAAGGGTGCAGCTATACCGATAGCTTTAGGCGCCAGTAGAGAACATAAATAAGAAGGCAGCTTGTGCAACACAGTCTTATTAAAG
>NC_050186.1:11013401-11058401 GCF_008315115.2 Sander lucioperca
ATCTATCTATCTATCTACATCTCTCTCTCACTTTCTCACTTTCTTACTCTCTCTCTCTCTCTCTCTCTCTCTCTCTCTCTATCTATCTATCTATCTACCTACATCTCTCTCTCTCACTTTCTTACTTTATCTATCTATCTATCTATCTATCTATCTATCTATCTATATATCTATCTATCTATCTATCATGTATTTACTGCCGATCAGTGTATAAAACATCCCTATTTTTGATATAGTTATATAGTTTTTTCTCAGGCCTGGTGCAGTGTATCAGGAGCATTACCAGTGCTGGCCAGGAAACGGCACTATGTTTCCACCAAAACACAACCCACCCAGCTCCCTGGGGCACCCTCTACAAAACCATTCACTGAGCTGTAGTATTAATTATCAGAGGCTTCGTGAACATTCAGATTCAATGTGAAAAACAACGTATTTAACACAGGAAGGATGTGCTGCAGTGAAACTGTTTCACTTATGCAATTGAAATAAATGCGTTTCTTTTTCAGAGTACTAGGATATTTCCTGGATACAGACTGCTCAGCGCTAGTCCAAGTAAAGGTCGTCAATTACCACTGACAAAAATGTCTAAACATGTGTTTAAAAAACAAAGGGGGAAATCCACTACTGTGATACTGTGGTAACAAATAACTACACATGTATGCTTTCATTCCTGATTCAAAAAAATACAATGAAGTTTTTGTAAAATGTATAAAAATGGAAATAAATGCCCTATCCCCCTCTGTCAACACATTGTGGTCCGGCTCCAGTTAACAATGATCCGCTCCGGGTTTTACGAGCCTCTCCCCGCCGCAGTGGGAGGAAGTTGAACCACAAAGCAAGCAGTGCTGCCACTGTGCTAGCAAAAAAAATACAGAAAATACACCGAGGAAGAAGAGGGACTTCAACTGAAAACATGTGCCATATTGGAGCTGGGAAACGAACAGCATAACCGAAAAGGAGCGGGCAGTATCGGCTGGCGAAACGCTCCAAGGAGGCAGCGGACGGAGCTACGTTACGTAGCCGGACTTTGTGCTCTCCAGCCCGGGTAGCCTGGCAGGCAGGAGTCGCTCGGATCTGGCTGCTCGGCTCCCCTCGTTTTTAATTTGAGATATCGACCTGCGTGTGGTCGATATACGAGAAATACCCACCAGCACATTGTCGTGTTACGTGCGTAACGCAACATATGGTGGTTAAATGTGTTGTCGTATCATTTAATAACAGTTTACGCCGAAGAGGAAAAAGTTTAACAAGCTAAAGAAGTAAACCGCCGGAGCCGATTTCCATCTCCCGGCGCTCCCTCCCCCCTCCACCCCGATCAGCGTCACCATCAGCCCACAGTCAGTCGCTCTGTGCTGGGTCTCCAGGCAAGGAGGTTCCCCCCTATACTCGGGGTAACTCAGCAACAAACTATGGATTATCGTGTGCGATTTCATCTTGGTTTTTAAAGCCGTTGGACTCTCTTTTTATGCCGTTTTTTGTTGGTGTCGGAAACGCTGCAAGACTTCCCTAAATACGAGCTGACTCGCCGCCGTTAGCTTATTAACTAAGTCTGAAACCAAGCCAGTGTTGCAGTGTTAAGTCCGCCAAGCTAGTGCGTCTGTTAGCTGCTGGCAACGAGGGTATTTGTATGCATCTGCTGAAGTGAATTAATCTAAACTAGATGCATAGATTGATTGACTCGTATTCGATAGTTAGCCTACTGGCTAGCAGGTTTCGTATCGCTAGCTAGCGCGGCGGCTAACTAGCGGACTGAACCCAAAATATCGATATTCCCAGCAGGCTAGAACTAGTTAGCTTCGTGGATTTGGCTTGTGATTAGTGAATGACACCCATTAGCTCAGGCTCAACCTCTTAAGGTGTTTAAATTACATCTTTTTGGGCGAATTTTGTCTGTGTGTGATTGATTTGAGGAACGTTAGACAGGAAGCGAGGCAGCAACATCAACAACAGCGGTGTGAGATTTTTATGGAGCCCTGCAGCTCCTCTTTAACCTGTGCTCGTGTTGGGCTTATTTGTGCCAAAACGCGTATTTACAGATGTGCATTTTGTCGGTGCATCAGTTGAGTTTTTCCAGGAGGACGAAGAAGCATCTTGATGATACACATTTCAACCTGTCGCATCCCTCCTTTATCTTCATCCCCCTTTTGTCGATGGACGTTTGAGACGAAGAGAACTACACGTGTCCCTGCTGCTTTATCGCTGGATTTCTAACACACAGAAGGAGACAAGTCACACTGTCACTCTGCAGCCACTCCACTTAAATTACAACTTTTATTTTTTCACGACAGCACAGTGTTTACATTTTAACAGGGTGGGGGGGGGAAAAGCCCCTAAAACACATGCCAACCACTGGAGACAAACCAGTCGTGTGGACACATTTCAATCAATAGGGACCAAAGGACAGTCCCCCCTGTAGGATTTGACAGCTGCCGTCTTCCAGCTTCAGCATCTGGTGCGTTATACCCAATCTCTGTGAGACATATCACATTGCATTTTCCCGTTTTTTTTTTTTTGCACTAAATGGGATTACAAGGACGGTGATTTAGCGGCCCTGCTGCTGACTATATTCCTCCAGCAACCTGTCACCCAATGTCTCGCCTTCTGAATTTCCCCTTTTCTGTCCCAGTGATGGTAGTTTAGAGGGCGAAGTGTGTGGACTACAGCCCGGCGACAGCGACACGATACCAGTCGATGGTCAGCTCCCCCGCTGTCACGCACCTTTGGCGCTTGATGTTGGTCATATCTGGCGGAGGAACATTGCTTTTTTTTAATTCCCTAAAATAAAAAAGAAGCCCCCCACCCCCCTACACATCCAGCCCCGGTTATTTTATTGATTTGGTCCTCCCAGGGTCGAAAGATGGCGGACCTCGAAGCAGTGCTCGCCGATGTCAGTTATTTGATGGCGATGGAGAAGAGCAAATCGACTCCAGCGGCCCGGGCGAGTAAGAAAATCATCCTGCCTGAACCCAGGTAAAAACTACATTTTTTTTTTTTAAACAAAGAGCTTACATGTTGCCCTTGCTGCTGTGCCGCCCATCTTGGGAATTGTTTTCCTGTCTAATGGATGGATACGTTGTGCCTTCTGTGCAGCCATATAGGGAGATGGAGGCGTGCTTCCTCTCAAACCTGGGACTTACTGTATGCTAAATATGACTGTGTGTTTTTTGTGTGTGTGTCAGTTTCTGCTACACCTGTAACTTACCAAGAAGTTAACGGTATACGGGCAGTTTAGTGTCCCAAATTAGTTTCCAAAAACGTGAGTGTCCCAAATGATGAGGGTCTTATTCGAGACAGGTTGCCCCTAACCATAACACCTGTTAAACAGGTGGTTTAGCAGGTTCATAATTAAGGACATTGAATGGGGAATTTGGGACACTAAACTGCACGTAGAATCTTCCATAGGGAATTTGGGACACTAAACTGCACGTATACTACTAGCCTCTCACAACTAAGGAGGCCACAATAGCAGATTATGATGCAGGATATGTGTCACATTTTGTTCAAACAATGCCAAGCCTTAATGGTGTCCTGTTCTTGCTATTTGTGCCAACATCTGTCAAACAGACTTGCAATCTGATCATTAAGGTTGCCCTGCTGCCAGCTAATGGTTATTTTCATCGTCGATTTTAATCCGTAGATTATTTCCCCAATTAAAAGATTGGTTGTTTGGTCGATAAACTGACTTAAAAAATGTGGATCAGTGTTTCCCAAAAAGCCCAAAATGACGTCCTCAAATGTCTTGTTTTTGACCCCCAACTCAAAGATATTCAGTTTACTGTCCCAGAGGAGAAGAAACTAGAACAATATTCACATTTAACAAGCTGGAATCAGAGAATTTTAACTTTGTTCCCCATAAAGAATGACTCCAACTGATTAAGCGATTATCAAAATAGTTGGGGATTAATGTGATAGTTGTGACAACTACAGCTGGGCGATATATGGACACACAAGCACATAAGTGGGTATAAAAGGCAAATAACAGTCTGCAAAGTTCGGAAAAAACGACAGCACTTTGCTGTCATGCAGCCTGTAAAACCAGCATCCAAAATCTAAGATATCTAGTCTCACGTCATGATATGGATTTATATTGATATATTGCTCAGCCCCATTTATTTAGAGGCTGCTGCTGAGTCTCGTCTGTGGTGTTGTAGCCCCTCTGATGCAGTCGCACGCTGTCAGTATACGTGCAGCTCTTGACTCGAAAACCCCCGCTCATCCGAGCTGTTTGCAAGAAACCCAGCGTGAGTAGGCCATCAGATGAAACTACAGCTACAGTCTGATTTCAATAATGCACCCACCCCCTTCCCTCCAACATCTACACATAATTGCACATCTCTTTTGTCCCTGCTGCTACGCAGCTTGTCGGGGGCGAACGTCTCTCTTCAGACCCCGTTTTGTAAGGCGTGTGGCTGCGACTTGATCGAAGAGGAAGTGGTTAAGATGTGGTTATTGAGACAGTTGTCTGTCATGTCAACCGAGGCGCCAATGTCTCTCTTCAGACCACGTTTTTATAAGGCATGTAGCCAGTGGTGTAGGCCACGTGATACGCAGGCATAGGCAGTATACCCACTAAGAAAGCGCCAGGATTTCCATATACCCACTTTAAAAAATGCCCAATGACACGCAACAACATACTTTGCATTATATTTTTGATATATTTTGAATTGTCATCTGTGTTTCTCTTCTTCACATAGGCTAAATAAAGGGATTTCCACCGTAAATTGGTGCAAAAAAGTGCATCAGAATGCAGAAAATGAAGTCGTTGATGCTCAAAAAGTCCCCGGGGGAGGACACCCAGCCCGCTATGATATGGCGCCAAAGCAAAAGGCAGATTCTGGCCCATATACAGTACAGTACACCCACTACTATACATTAGACTGCACCACTGCATGTAGCTGCGACTTGATTGGAGAGGAAGTGGTTAAGATTTGGTTATTGAGAGAGTTGCTTTTGCTACGCCGTCTGTCAGTTCGACTGAGGTATTTGTGTTTAGTCAAATGATCGCCGTTGTGTAAACGGCAGCCCTGCGCCGAAACAGATCTCAACCGGCACTTGGCACGGCCGCCAGATGTAATTTGTGTTTTTCGCCGTGTTTACATTCATCAACCTTGTACTTCACATTCATTAATCACCGACTGGGAACTATTATTGACACACCCACTCATGTGTAAACCGTGCGTTTGGCTCTACATTTCAAAGCGTTGACGTGGGTTAAACAACCAAGATGCATTTAAAAACCAAGAGTGCTTTTTTTTTTTTTTTTTTTCCTTCTTTTCTTTGGAGGAAGAAGGTCAGCTGTCCAGTTACTGACTGACTTGTCTTGGCAGATCAGCAGAAAGCAGTGATCCAGATACTGTGTTAACACACGGTCATGAATATGATAGTTGTCTCAACTGAAATGATTTTCTGTGATGGCTAATTAAATGTGCTAACCTAGATCAATCGCCATTCATATGTTCGAGTTTAAGAGTGATATGAAATCATTCCGTTTATCCATTCATCGATCATAAATAGCAGACGGGCCCTCCGCTCTTGACGGGGTTAAGAGAACGGTTTCACCTCCAGCGCGTGAGCAACAAAGGTTGTCGGGCTTTTGGGAAACACCGATCGAGATTTTTCACAATTTTCTGACATTTTATAGACCAAACAACTAGAGGTGCAACGGTTAATCGATTAGTTGTCAACTATTAAATTAATCGCCAACTATTTTGATAATTGATGAATTGTTTGAGTCATTTTTATATTAAAAAAAAAATCAGATTTCTCTGATTCCAGCTTGTTAAATGTGAATATCTTCTAGTTTCTTCTCTCCTCTGGGACAGTTAACTGAATATCTTTTGAGTTTTGGACAACACAAGACATTTGAGGACGTCATCTTAGGCTTTGGGAAACACTGATCCACATTTTTCACCATGTTTTGACATTTTTATAGATCAAACAACTAATCGATTAATCGACTATGAAAATGATCGTTAGTTGCGGCCCTACGGACAACTAATCTGATATCCGAGAGAAGAATCAACAGATTCGTCGACAATGAAAATAATAGTTAGGTTGCAGCCCTTGTGTTTTTCCACACACTATAATGTGGTCATTTTGTAACCAATAACAAGGCCAACATGTATCAATCACAGCTGATTTTCTCAGTGTTGCCTTCCCCTTTTTAGATCATTTATTAACCACACCAGCAGTTTTAAGCCCATTTCCTTCTAATGACATTAGCTCTACAGTACTGCGAACCATTGGTGACATTTTTTTTTTTTTAAAATGTTGACAAACGTAGGTTTCCTTCCTTCAGGCAGTTACTGGTTTCACTTTGTGTCAGTATGGTTTTAAAAGGAACTTGCAGAAACGTGAAGCTCACTTGTGGCGGGCAATCTATTACAGTGTACATTTTAGTCACATTTAATTACTGTCAAGTCACAAACTACATGGCATTACGTGTCTTTACGTTCCCGAGGCCACTGCTCTGCCATCAGTATGGAAAACTAGCATGGCCGCTGTTGCCACCTTTTAGATTCTTTAGGAATACTCTGCAAAAAAAACTAGGGCTGAACGATTTTTGAAAATAATCTAATTGCGATTTTTTTCCCAAATATTGCAATTCGATTATTTTTTTAAGCTCTTTGTCTTCTGTATTATTCAACAAAGAAATATAATATATATATATATATATATAATAAATATAAAAATATAATAATTTATAGTATGAACACACAATTACACACTAGACAATTACACACTAGACAGTTAAATAAGTAAAAATATAGTATATAGTATATATCTATACACATACACACATGCGCACGCACACACACACACACACACACACACACACACACACACACACACACACACACACACACCAGTGTAATTTTTTACAGTGCACAGAGAGGAGCTGCCTCCAGCCCCTCCCCCTCGTGAAGTTGCGTGCTGCCGTGTGTACTTGTTCAGAGAGGCTATCGTTACGTTAGCATGTTGCTGGTGTTCTTGCCGTGGGATTAACTGTACTAATAAAACTGTTGAAACTCCGCGGCCACGCTGCTGTGAAAGCTCCCCGAACGTCATTTATCAGAATCTGATTGTTACCCCTCTCAGTGGCAGCTCCTCCCCTCCATATCTTTATAACGGAGCTAACCGCTAAACGGAGCTAACCGCTAATCAGAGCTAATCGTTGCCAACCGAGCCTTCAGTTCTGTGTGCCTGTATCCATTAACTGCATGTATGGACTCAAGCCCAAATAAAACCCTTCATTTTATTAAAATGGCTGTAAAAGTTTTAAACTACAACTCAGAGTTGTTTGAATGACAGAAATCAGCTCAAGGTACGGCGTAGCGTTAGCATGCTAAGTTGATACTTTCTCTGCGGAGTGCAGACTGATTTGCACTCGCGAGTCGTGACCAAATCGCAGCCTTTGCGATTAGGAAATCGCGTTTTAACATATCGCGATATTATCGCAAATGCAATTAATCGTTCAGCCCTAAAAAAATTTTTGAACATCCAAAACCATTTGCAGGCCTCAAAGTTTGCTCTAAAAAGTTTGCATTGGCTGCAGGTGACAGATAAAGATGAAGAGCTAACCATGCTAACGTCAAACAGAAGCTGTATAGTATTTAGTCATTTTTTTCGTGGGTTTGTAAAAGTTCCTATGGACACCTGAAGACGTATTTAATGCAGTGAAAATGGGTTGGTATTAATTTGAACTGCCGGGAATACAAGCTGCCTACAGCTGCTTTTACCCGCATGAGGCAAACTAAACTTTTCAGGGACGTTGTTCAAGCTTGCCTGCCATCAATAGTCGTGTTTAAATATGGAGCCAGAATACACAAGTTCACGCGCCAAATCCCGGGTGGCGCCATAACTCTACACAAATGCACTTAATTTCCGCTGGAAGTGGTTTGCACAGCGTCTGCCGGTGTAAATACAGCGATTTCGATGCTAGCTTGGGAACACGGTTCTACTACTTTGACTGGAGATGGCGTTACTCTCCCCCACCCGAATTAACACAGTCTGACGAGAAAGAGGCAAACTCCATACCCAGTGAAAGTCACCGTTTCTCGGTTATTGGACGACCGGGGCTCCGCGGAGCTCTGGAGCTGGCTGCCAGCTGCCGGCATAACTTTCGTATATTTACAGTTTGAATTTCGTCATGCCACTTATAGAACATCTACCCCAATGTCTTATAAAGCTAATTATGGGTTTCGTTTCAGAGGTCTAAGAGGAGGCTAGCTAGCTCTCGTTGATAGAGCTCCATCCAGCCGCAGGCTCTATCAATGAGACTCGCGGACAAGAGGCGTTTATTTCCTCGATCGTTTGTTTAAAGCAGCCATATTATGCTCATTTTCAGGTTCATAATTGTATTTTAAGGTTGTACCAGAATAGGTTTACATGGTTTAATTTTCCAAAAACACCATATTTGTGTTGTACTGCAGCGCTCTCTCTCACTGCTGCAGATCCTCTTTTCAGCTGGTCTCTGTTTTAGCTACAGAGTGAGACCTCTTTCCTTCTTCTTCTTCTGTACTATCTTTGATTGCACTGCACATGCGCAGTAGCTCAGATGTAGATCATGTCAGCTAGCTAGCTCCATAGACAGTAAAAGAAAGGCTGTTTCTACAACTTGGGTCAGTTACAAGGCAGGATTAGCTGGGAGACTTCTAAATGAGGGCGCACATGGAAGTAGTTCTT
This sequence comes from Sander lucioperca, assembly GCF_008315115.2. Lineage (NCBI taxonomy): Eukaryota > Metazoa > Chordata > Actinopteri > Perciformes > Percidae > Sander > Sander lucioperca. The sequence continues at coordinate 11,022,087 of NC_050186.1, forward strand.
TTGTAGATTATGGTGAACTTGTGTGTGTTGTAGCAGTGCTTTGCTATTGAGAACGAGGTAGCATGCTAGCGTTAGCATGCTAGCGTTAGCATTAGCGCTACGAGCTAATGGTTGCGGTTAGCCTGCTCATTTCGGCTTGTGACGTAGAAAGCCGTGCAGATTTTGACCAGCTCACCCGGAGACTGAAGGCAGGACACATTCAGAAACCGTATCTCACTCTAAACAGCATGGATGGATTTTTCTCAAAGTGTGTATGTGTGTGGAAGCACCAGAGACACAACATAACACCCCAAATCCCAGAAAAAGTGTTTTTTTTTTTTTCATAATATGGGCATTTTAATATCAAAAAGTTACCCACTAAAGCTTTGAGGATTGAATCGATCCAGATGGATGTATCTTTACAACCCTAGCAGGGTCCAAAATGAGCACCAGCCACCAGCCAAATGCCGGTAAAATATGAACGTGGCTGGTGGATTCGCTCCACTCACCAAGCCAATGAAACAAAGGTTATCTGAGTGGCTGGTAAAATTTGAGCATTTACTAGTAGGGGTGTAAGAAAACATCGCTACACTTGAGTATCGCGATATTTTATTTTGCAATACTGTATAGATTTTCAAAAACGCAATATCGATTTCTTTTTTCTTTGTTTTTTTTTTTTAATCGTGTTTTTGCAACACAAAATGTGTTGTGTTGTGTTGGATGCAGGGCTGCAACTAACGATTATTTTCATAGTCGATTAATCTGTCGATTATTTTCTCGATTAATCGATTAGTTGTTTGATCTATAAAAATGGCAAAACATGGTGAAAAATGTGGATCAGTGTTTCCCAAAAGCCTAAGAGGACGTCCTCAAATATCTTGTTTTGTCAAAAACTCAAAAGATATTCAGTTTACTGTCACAGAGGAGAGAAGGAACTAGAAGATATTCACATTTAACAAGCTGGAATCAGAGAAATCTTACTTTTTTTTTTAATTAAAAAATGACTCAAACAATTAATCGATTATCAAAATAGTTGCGATTAATTTAATAGTTGACAACTAATCGATTAATCGATTCATCGTTGCACCTCTAGTTGGATGTACCCTGTGCAGGAATAGTGCAAGCAATTTTATTTTATTGACATAGACAGATTTTCTTTTTTCAGATTGCACATAATGCGTTATGTATTGTGACAGGGGCTGTGTATTTTCTTTTATTATGGCCTACTTTAGCATTTAAACATTAGCTCACTACGAACCTGGGAACCACAATCCCAAACTGGTCTGATTTTCTGTGTACTGAATTGTTTACCTAAAGTAAACTTCTTCGACTTTTATGCACATCAAGTCTTTTTTTTAAATATTAGTTTTTCTAAAATTATACTATAAAAACAATCCCAATATATCGCCTTACGCACAGTATCGAAATATACTGCAATATATTGAATCGTGACCCATGTATCGTGATACGTATTGTATCGCCAGATTCTTGCCACCCTATTTACTAGCCATTAGGCTGTTAGACAGAACAGTTAACTTTGGACTCTGACCCCTAGGATTGAGCAGTTCAATGTTGGCGTCTCCGTCACGTACGGTGTTTAATTGTTAAGCACTCAGTTCAGGCTGTGCGTCATCATCGTTCGCATTTGACCGTGACAAAGTACGCCTCGCTAATTGGGTTTGCTGCTCCTCATTCAAGTTAGGAATCCAGGTTGGGAAACATTGACACAGGAAGTTAATCCACGGATTGGGAACCGCGAGCCTCTGAGGTGTTTACGAAACCAAAGACAACAGCTGGCCTTTTGACAGATTAGCACATTATCAACCGGAGCACAGATTAGCTGAAACTGATACCTGCACACACAGGTCATGTCGTTTTTTTTTAACTGCATCCTGCAGAGGCATTTCTGTTGGAACAAACCAGAACAAGCTGCTCTTGTGTTAGTGATTTTTATGTTAGATATGAGCTTTTGTTATTTATTGCCCATTATTACACAGGAGATGCAGAGATAAAAGCCTAAACTAATGGACTTATAAAAGCACTTTCACACAGAGTAAATCAGTCTGCAAAGCAAGACTCGCATAATATGAAAATTTACTTAAAACATCACAATGATGGATCCAATCCGACTGGATGAAATGGCTGCATTGTGGGTTTTTTTTTTTTCTTCTGTGCAGCCTTACCGAACATAGCATTATCACGCGTAGGTGCTTTAGATGGTTTCAGAGGAATTGCATTAATTTGGATTGCAAAAGATGTGAGAATAATGTGCTGAACAGGAGAGAGAAGTGAGCAGGACCTTTGGGAGAGTATGGCTGGTATCTGTGGATCTAGTTTAACGGCAGAATTTGATACGAGATCGTAGAGATTGTGTGCAAAGTTGCACACTTTAGTTCAGTTGTTCACGTGTGAAGCTTTCAGCCGCATGCTTGTTGGGGAGGGCCGTTTTAATGTGGCACTCTGGAGATAACGTGGTGCTGCCACATTCTCGGCGGGCCAAGGTTAAGTCCTCTGGCAGAGAGGTGAGATTCTGACAGCAGCACTGGAGGCATGAGAGATGCCGAGAGGCGTTGGGGAGGGCGATCGGACGGCCTGCTGGTATCGAGAAACCCATATAAGATACGAGACATGACGTTATCCAGGAGGTGGAGGTACGGCAGGGTTTGAGTAGTCACAGAGTTTCCTCTGTGTTGATTTTGTAGTGGCAGCCCGCCACGGCAAAAGTTCTGCCGCCACGGTATCAAAAATAGGGCAGACTCACAATGCAGTCGCAGTTGCCTTTTTAAAGGTCCCATGGCATGAACATGTCACTTTATGAGGTTTTTTAACATTAATATGAGTTCCCCCAGCCTGCCTATGGCCCCCCAGTGGCTAGAAATGGTGATAGGTGTAAACTGAGTCCTGGGTATCCTGCTGTCTTTGAGAAAATGAAAGCTCAGATGGGCCGATCTGCAATCTTCTCTTTGTGACGTCATAAGGAACAAACGGTGCTCTGCCTCGAACGCTGTATCCAGTTCTTATTATACATCCATGCTAACCTCGACAAATGTTTGATAACGATGTACAGCTAAAAGTTTCTGGAGGTAACCGGCTCCATCTAGCCTAGCTTAGCACAGATCCTGGAGGTAACCGGCTCCATCTAGCCTAGCTTAGCACAGATCCTGGAGGGAACCGGCTCCATCTAGCCTAGCTTAGCACAGATCCTGGAGGTAACCGGCTCCATCTAGCCTAGCTTAGCACAGATCCTGGAGGTTACCGGCTCCATCTAGCCTAGCTTAGCACAGATCCTGGAGGTAACCGGCTCCATCTAGCCTAGCTTAGCACAGATCCTGGAGGTAACCGGCTCCATCTAGCCAAGCTTAGCACAGATCCTGGAGGTAACTGGCTCCATCTAGCCTACTGCTCCCAATAAGTGACAAAATAACGCCAACATGTTCCTATTTACATGTTGTGATTTGTAGAGTCACAGCGTGTACAAATAACAAGGTCACATGACACACAGCCATCTTCTAACCGTATATAAACTGGGAACTATATTCTCAGAAAGGCAAAGCACACACACTGCTAAGCTAGGCTAGCGGTGGGTGCGTCAGAGACACAAAATATCACCCCAAATCCCAGAGAAAGTGATTTTTTTTTTTTAATAATATGGGCACTTTCACAACTTGTGTCTTTGAACTTTTAGAGCGTTATTTTATTCATTATCTCCTCGACCTTTTCCAACATTTTAGACACAGATATTGGTAATAAAAATGGCCTGACATGATGACAAATTGCGTATTTTTTTAATTGAAAAATTAAACATTTTCTTGAGGAAGAAACCAAAATGTATGCACCTAAAGTCGTTCACAAACCCAGAGAAAACACTGGCACGGGACGTAGTTTATTCACTTATGGAAATAAATACTTCTTGTAAGTTCACGTTTGACAATTAAGATAACAGATATCATCTGAATTGATCCTGTTGACAGCTGAGTTTCCACTTCGGCAGATAACGTTACACTAGCTAATGTTATACTTTCACAGACATCCAGATTAAGCTTCTGATAAGACGACGGGAAGTGCTCTACGTGAGGGTTTCGACTGTTGTTTATGATCTACAAGTGTTGGTGTCGGTCAGTACTTGACTGCTATCTAGATCACGAGTACAGGGCTGTAAAATGAGCTACTGACAGAATCACCACTCTGTTGGGGGTATTTTTAAGAGGAATAAAAGATACAGAGAGAGAAAGAGTGGTGATTTTCTCTGGGCGTTAGCCAAGCGTACAGACATCCAGCTTGCGTTGTATGTTGACCAGTCCACCGTTTTTATTTTGTAGTTTGGCTAACTTAAAAGGAACACGCCGACTTATTGGGACATTAGCTTATTTGACAATTAGGTTGAAAGAAAACCCAAATTTCTCATGTCGAAACTTTTTTGAAAATGGGTCCTATTTGACCCGAGGACAACGGAGGGTTTAAGAAGTCCGCTGGGGACAAACTCCAATCATTAGATCTGAGAAAAGTCATTTAATGCTCACATTTCACATTCATTCGGCTTAGGTGGTGCCCCTAAACCTTAATAATAGTAGGGGAAAACCCTGCGTGCTTGGTCTGGTTTTCTACTTTACTCCCAAGTAAAAATACAAAATAACATTAAAAAAAAAACATTTGTCAGTTGAGCTCTGGTAAAAATAACTTTTCAATCACCCTGTTTCTCATGGTATGATTGATGGTTGTAATTTCGTCGCTGTATTTGAGTGTAATATTGATTTCCGTAACATTTTAATATCGTTCAGTGGTACTCCCGGGGCGAGCAGTTTGCTCAGGATTGGTAATGTCCTCCTCGGATGATGCGATGACTCATCTGAAAAGGCACCAATGGGCCCATTTGGCTCCTCCAAGACGACCGTTCTGCCTCTAAACGCTTAAAGCACAGGAAGTCATACTCCTAACGTACTAGGGGTGTAAGAAAAAATCTATACACTTGAGTATCGCAATATTTAATTTTGCAATACTGTATCGATTTTCAAAAAAGCAATATAGATTTTTTTTTTTTTTTTTTTTTTTTTTTTAAACGTTCAAAAATATTCATGTAATACAGTTGTTTGTTTTGTTTAAACCCCCTACTGCTAGATGGCTATGCTGAGACACACCACTAGTGTCCTTGCCTAGCAGTGCCTAGCAGTGCCTAGCAGGGCCTAGCGGTGCCTAGCAGGGCCTAGCGGTGCCTAGCAGGGCCTAGCGGTGCCTAGCGGTGCCTAGCGGTGCCTAGCGGTGCCTAGCGGTGCCTAGCAGGGCCTAGCGGTGCCTAGCAGGGCCTAGCGGTGCCTAGCGGTGCCTAGCGGTGCCTAGCGGTGCCTAACAGTGCCCTAGCAGTGCCTAGCAGGGCCTAACGGTGCCTAGCAGGGCTAACGGTGCCTAGCAGGTGCCTAACAGTGCCTAGCAGGGCCTAACGGTGCCTAGCAGTGCCTAGCAGGGCCTAACGGTGCCTAGCAGTGCCTAACAGGGCCTAACGGTGTCCTAGCAGTGCCTAGCAGGGCCTAACGGTGCCTAGCAGTGCCTAGCGGTGCCTAACAGTGTCCTAGCAGTGCCTAGCAGGGCCTAACGGTGCCTAGCAGGTGCCTAGCAGGGCCTAACGGTGCCTAGCAGGTGCCTAGCAGGGCCTAACGGTGCCTAGCAGGGCCTAACGGTGCCTAGCAGGTGCCTAGCAGGGCCTAACGGTGCCTAGCAGGTGCCTAGCAGGGCCTAACGGTGCCTAGCGGTGCCTAGCGGTGCCTAACAGTGCCTAGCAGGGCCTAACGGTGCCTAGCAGTGCCTAGCAGGGCCTAACGGTGCCTAGCAGGGCCTAACGGTGCCTAGCAGGGCCTAACAGTGCCTAACAGTGCCTAACAGTGCCTGACTTTTTGCTAGAAGCTAACAATGTAGCTATGGCTGAACTTTGGCCTACTTTAGCATATAAACATTAGCTCACTAAGAACCTGGAACCACAATCCCAAACTGGCAGTTTGATTTTCTGTGTACTGAATTGTTTACCTAAAGTAAACTTCTTTGACTTTTATGAACATCATGTCTTTTTTTTTAACTATTAGTTATTGCAATAAATAAATAAATATTTTGCAATATATTGAATCGTGACCCACGTATCGTGATACGTATCGTATCGCCAGATTCAGCCCTATAACGTACACAGATTTCCAAAGAGCATGCCGTTGTCACACTTGAGTTTTCACAGTTGTGTGTAACCTCCCGTAGGACGCCTGTCGTCTTCTGTTTCAGCTGATTTTTCGGTATTTCAGTCGCTTGTTTCTGTTTTGTTGCAGAACTTGCAACAAAACACTGCCTGTCGGCTCCGTGCTCCGCCATCCTTCAATACCCACCAGGTCCGGATTTGTTGCGCAACGGCTGCGGCCGTGACTGACCGCTGAAGTCACGAGAGCTCGCGTATGATCGCGCGATATAACAGGATGTAGTTTCTATAAACAGAACCACAAAACCAACAACAGTTTGTTTCAGGCCTGTCTCCGCCCGTTATGACGTTTTCAAGGTGTAGTGCAGGGAAATAGACATACACACAAACACACACTTTGACTTTAATGGAAACCTATTGACTCCGCCGCTGTTCTGGAGCGGATCCGCAGCCGTGCCGCAGTTGGTGGAAATTAACACACACACACACACACACACACACATGCCAGCCCTGCAATTCTCTTAAAGAGATCGACGCACACACCAACGCACAAGTACAAACTTCAGGCCACTTACGGTAGGCCACGGCGAAAGCTCTGCGCGGAGCCTCCGCGCAACCATAAATCACGCGTGAGAGTCGGCAGCCCCAGAGTTTAGCTCGTCCTGTGTCAGCTACACATTCTCAGTTGGGAATGGGACGCCAGGTGCGCGTGGTGGTGGCAGCTTTAATTATATTTGCCTCTTCACCTTAAGAGCAAAACTGTAATTGCACAAAGGGTACCTGTCTAGAGCAGACTCCCCGGGCAAGTGTTCTACAGAAGAGCATTTCATTTTGAAGTGTCTGTTAAGGCGGTGAATCAGAACAGTCAGTAAATATCTTTTGTAATTGCATAATCTGGCAGTTCATCTGGAGAATCAACGTGGACGGTGCCGTCGTGTTATAATCCCACGAGGGGCTATATCCCGAAAGTAACATTTGTTACTACGACTGCTGTTTTCCTGCAGACACTGAGACAGCATTGTTTTTTCTTTTGTTTTAGGCTTCACACAGGGGTAGGCGAGGTTTCAACAGTTATGAAGGCAGGGTTATCCCTGCCTTTTATAAGTCTTAAGGTGCAGCACCTGAGCCGTTTCTGGCAGCACCTAAAGCTGAATAAATGTGAAATGCGTGCAAAAAAACGCCAAAACAACGGGGAAAAAAACCCATCAAACTAACTAAAAGACTTATCTCAGATCTAATGATTGTAGTTGGACTTCTTTACCATGTTTTTCCCTATTATTATATGCTCTACTTTTCCAACGTTTTAGACAAAGATACGGTGATTAGTGACGGTCCAAAATGATGTCAAATTGCATATTTCTTTCACTGAAGAACATCACATTTTTGTGAGGAAAGTCCCCTAAACCCCTCCGCCAAATATGCGCACCGAAGTCTTCCACAAACCCAGGGGGAAAAAACACAGATAAAGGTATCTGAACTGAAACTAATCTAAAGTCTTTTCACTCCCCCAGTACCTGCGTTAAAAGGAAATGATGGCTTGTCTGAAAATTGCTGAATTTGTTTTATGCAGCTCCATTCACACCCTAACCCCTATACTTACTTACCATACTAGTTGCAGTCATGTGCCAAGCAGTAGCCAGAAAAACAGGTTTTTAAAGCTAACCAGTCTTCCAGGTAAAGAGTAAATGCATGCCTAGAGGCTTAAATAAGCTTAAAGAAGGTTTCGGGTCACGTTTGTTTGGTCAGCCCTAACCCTGACTGACAGATTTAATGCTGCAGTGTATTTTAAACCGAAAGGAGGGCTGCAACTAACGATTATTTTCATCGTTGATTGTTTTCTGGATGAATGGATTAATTGTTTTGGTCTATAAAATGTCAAATGGTAAAAAAAAAAATTAAAATAAATATGGACCAGTGTTTACCAAAAAACCCAAGATGACGTCTTGTCTGTCTTGTTTTGTCCACAACTCAAAGATCTTCAGTTTGCTGTCCCAGAGGAGAGAAGACACTAGAACAATATTCACATTTAAGGAGCTGACATCACATTAGAGGTGTTAAAATTAATCAAATTATCGATGCATCGAATCGTGGACGTGGACGATGCTGCATCGATAATCCGCCGGGCCATACTCGATTATTTCTGTTTATAATTTAACGTAGGCCTGACAACCTTTCTGTTTACATATTCTGGTATGTTTTGCACATTCAGGAAGTGCCATGAGCTCAGTGCTGTCGTTCTATGTATCTAATTTATTTAGTATTAGGGCTCTGCAGAATGTTTGGTTTTTGAAGCTTGAAAAGCTATGAATTAAATATCCTATATGGCTTTAATAGAAACGTGCACAATACATTAAGACCTGGCATCCCTTGGTTTCTTACCTGTCACAATGAAAGTTATAAAATACATATATGCACTGTTTTACTATACCTTCCGAGTGAGTTAGATGAGTAGAAATGACAGACTGGGATTGGGTAGGGTATAGAGGAACGAAACTCTCTTATATGCACAATAGAAAAATGTATTTGATGCATCGAGATATCGTCATCGAATCAGGAGATCAGTGAAGATTCACACCTCTACATCGCATCATGTTTACTTTTTTTTGGGATTAAAAAAAAAGCCTCAAATCTATTAAATTGTCCGAAATAGTTGGAGATTAGTTGAATGGTTGACAACTAATCGATTAATCCCTCAAACTCCAAGAAATGGGCTTCCAGTGCCTAAAGTACGTTGGTATTTTTGCATATTGTGATGCCATTTCTTAAGAGTATCTTCAAATGCTTCATATCCCTAAAATCAGTAGAACCTAAGCTGTAAGGTTAGGCAAGTCAATAAATAATCAAAGTTAATAAAAGTATTGAAATTGTGTCATGAATAAACTGCAAAAATCTGACCCGTTTTCATCACATTTTACTAAATTAAACACACAAAACATGTTGATCCAAACGGTTTCTAAATGTAGAAACATGAATAACTCCGTGAATAATTTGAACTCTGTACATTTCTTAGTTTTTAAGATATGCTCATTTTTATGAGCAGAGTGTAAAGGCGTTTTTGATTGCTATTTTTTATTAATTTTTTTTGTAAAAAGACACTCAACCGGTTCAAGGAGCCGTTAGGTAGCGACGCTGGGAGCGGGGAAATCTATTTAACCTTTTTAACAACTTGTGTTGTCTTCGTGGGTCAAAATGCAAAATTATCACTTTGTTTTTGTCGCTTTTTTACACCCCCCATATTTCTGATATAGAAAATTTGGGTCAAATTTCACCCGATGACAACAGGAGAGTTAAAGCTATAGTGCGTAGTTTCTGTCGCCCCCGTGAGGAATTCTAAGTACTGACAACTTTCGGCGTGTCCACATGATACAAGCCTTCCGTGATCACCCTCCTCCACGCAGCTGCTAGTAGCCAAGGAGGACACGGAGGATTAAAATAACATGATGGATTCTTCACAAAAGGTCATTATCTTCACTCGAGTTTCTGCGCACGAAAGTCTCCGGACGCCACAATCTTCTGAACATAGTCATACTGAGAAATACAGAGAGAGCTGTGTGGAGCTGATAGTCTTAATTATCTTTGTAGCAACTCATTAGATAATGGCTTGAATGTAACGGACGTTCATTAATAACAAAAAGTTACGCCATAAAGCTTTAAAACGCCTTTTTTAACTCATTAAAATATGGATGTTTGGCGCCAGCGTGTAGATTCTTGTATCACCTAAAGGATAACAATATATTGCTGTATCGCTATTTTGTCCCACCCCTGGTCTAAGATATATTTGACCACATCAAAGCCTTGGCACTCGGCTGTGCGGTCTGTTATCAGCACGGTTTAATTACTTGCATGGCCACAGACGCAGCTATAAAAATGACAATGACATCCTGTTAACATGTTAAATATTGACACATGTGCATACTTCCTGCAGCGTTAAATAGTCACCAAGACACTGTTGTTCAGTGTCAGTGTGGAGATCAGCAGCTAATTAAAGCTGGGCTTTCTTTACACGTACTGATCCTGGTACTTTGGGAGCTTTTTAATGGTAAAAGTCAACTCCACGGCGTCGCTACGGCGTCGCTCATACGGCGTCGGGACCCTCTCGGAGTTCTGCGTCGGGGTTGCTTTGCATCGCGGTGCATTTCACCGCCATAACGCTAGGGAGGTGGACTGTGTCTGTGTCGCTCACCACCGAAACTGGTGAGACTGTCGTGCTAAAATATTAATCTTATTTGTTTGGCCTTTTCTTGCTTATATTTTGTAAAAAGTATAGAGAAATAGACACAGTAACATCCATTGACCTAGTTACTGTAACCAGAAAATAGAGCTCAACGGTCCCGCCCCTCGTCCGAGAGACCTTGTGTTCCGGAAGTAAATTTCCCGTTAATTTCTCCCATTGACGTCTGGGAAAATCTGTATATAAAGAGTTTTAGACCGTGCCTTAGGCTAACCAGATGGGACGTGACTCATAAACATACAACGTATCATTTAGAGTAAAAAAACGAACAGAAAATCCCCAAAAAGTCAAAGGTACAACACTGTGTACATATCGTCATCTCGGAGAGAAGGAACTACTCATCCCATAAACCACCGCACACCACTGAACAAAGGAAGCTAACGTTAGTTTAGCTAACAGCTAATTCGGCTAACCGCTAGCTGAGACAGCATGTAATAACTTTAAAAGACCCTCAAAATAAACCTGAAAATAACCGTTAACATATATAACAGCTGTTACGTCAGCTGTAGCCGGCTTTACCCAGTGTTAAGTTTGAGTTAACGTTATTTTAGACTGAATCAAGCTGTCAGCTAGCGGTTAGCTGAATTAGCTGTTAGCTAAGCTAACGTTAGCTTCCCGGTGGAGGCTAACGTCAGAAGCATGGAACTGATCGTGATTCGTGCAGTGTCGTAAATCCTCGTGACGGATCGTGCAGGCAGCTCCCCCCCCCCCCTCTCATCACCAGCATGAGTTCCACCAATCAGAGGCATCACTGTGGGATTGTGGGATTGTGGGATTGTTCAGGATTGTGGGTAATGAAGTACTTATCCAAGACATCGCGAATAAAAGACATTTATCTCTAAACAAGGGTAGTGCCCCATGAACTTTTGGCGTCTATATGAGTATCTACAATCGCTGAGTCATGTCATAGCTGGTTTTAAGTCTACTATCGACGGTTACCATTTTATGGCTTATACTCCAATTTGTCAATGGAGAAATTGCATTGTATTTTTACTTCCGGAACCCGCTGTGGGCGGGACTGTTGAGCTCTATAAGTCTGAGGTTATTTTCGAGGTGTCTGCCAGCCAGTTTGTTATGTTAGCAAGCAAACTTTAGCACAACTTCCCACAAAGTACTGCTAGCTGGCAAAGTGCTAATTTCAAAACTTTACTGACATATAGACACTTTACAAACGGATAACGCCGTCATTGTAACCAAAATATGTCTGAGTTTATTTTTAAAGCTTATGTCAGTGAACTAGCATGTTGCTACTCCCCACAGTAGGCTGCTTGAACTATCAACACACGGGACCAGTCGACCAATCACAGTCCTTGCGGTCTGCGTCGCCTCGACGCAAAGTTACACATTTTTGGAGGTGCACGTGGAGCTACGGCGGAGGGCTCGGAGGGGGGTTCGCGGCGACGCAGAGGGGTCTGCGGGGGTAAAACAGCCTTTAAAGAAAGCGCTAAAATCAATGCTAATCAACTGAAAAGAAGAGAGAAATTCAAAGTTCGACATAAAATTAAAGAAAAAAAACTTCTAAACCTTGCTTGATTTTAAAAGTACAATATTTGAATTGTACAGTATAAAGTACTAAAAGTACTCATGATGCAGCACGGGCCGCAGTGTTTCCCACATGATTTCAGAGATCTGTTATGTTATTATGAGAAGTGTAAAAGTAGTTTTGGTTCATTATGAAACCTGACCTAGACTCTGCCTGTCTGCCGCAGTCTAGGTCACGGTCGTCAAGCACATTTTGAGTTCACATAAAGACCAATTCAAAGAGTAAAACCAGTGAATAATAACTGATAAATTACACCTGCACATTTTCCGAGAAATGTTTCCCAATTAGGGATCAATCGTTCTGCAAAACAGCCGATGAACAGCCTGAGATATCTTAAGAAGAATTAGTGCGATTTCAACAATATGGCAGTGGTGGCCTGAAGGTTAGAGACGCGAGCTTGTGACCGGGAGGTCGCGGTTCAATCCCCAGACCGACAGGATGAGGTGGTCCCTCCCTCATTACCACCACTGAGGTTCCCTTGAGCAAGGCCCTTAACCTCCAACCGCTCCAGTGGAGCTGCTCAGTGGCAGCAGACCAGACTGTGGTTGTGCTGGGCAGCTTCCAGGTATGAATGTGGAACTGGGTGGATGTGATCAGGTTGTGGTTGCAAATGAGAAGTTGTTCTCAATCAACTTACCTGGATAAATAAAGGTTTAGAATATGTCTCATTTTGCTACTGTATTCTGGTCATGTTGGGAAAGGAAATGAGTCTGAAAAATCTATTCCTTGAGCGCTGAAAGAGTTTGCCTCTGTGAAGAAATAGGAACTGGTCTATTCTTTCTGGAAAGACCCGACACTGTCTACTTTTCTTCTTTTTTTTGACAAAAACAATGAAGAGACTCATCAAAGCATGTAAACGTGTTCTAGTAGACACCCAAAATACAAGTAAAAACTTCAAAATAAGTGTGATATTGGACCTTTTTAATGACTTCTCTGCAAATGTCATACTTTGTAAAGTCATGCAGTGGAGTAAGAAGTACAATATGTGCCCCTGGGATGTAGATGAGTAGAAGTTCAAAGTATGGAAAATGGAAATACTCAAGTAAAGTACAAGTACCTCAAAATTGTTAGCGTACACACACACTACGCACACACTACACACTACGCACACACACTACGAACACACTGCGCTGAGCGAGGAGCGGCTCTATGAACGATGAGAAAAGTCTCCCTGCATGTTCTGCAGTGTTAGTTTAGTTTGCCGTCACATTACCCGACCCTGTATTTGTGAATTCAAATATCTGAAGTGGAAATTCTGTCACAAAACTATGTTTTTGCGTATCATTGCACATTTTTAAGTGGGTATATGGAAATCCTGGAGCTTTCTTAGTGGGTATACTGCGTGTACACGTAGAGTACACTGCTGAGTCTAACCGTAGTTCAAATAGCGTTTTGTCGAGTGCTCTCGAGCTCTTTTCAAATGATCGCTCCAAACGGGAGCTACGAAGGTACCTAATGTTCTCCGGATTGATTCACAGAACATCAGTTCTGCAATGCTGAGAGTTTCTATTTTTGTGTCTTGTTAGGGCCTCGAGGGGCCGTGAGGAAGTATGGACACTGAGCTTTGAGTGTAGTTTGGAGTTAGACCGTTAAAGACGTCATTATTTCTAAGGAGTTAAGTGCCAGTCGATTCCCTGAGCTCATGTTCATCCACGACCACGACTAAGCATTATTTGTGTGCTGCAAAGGTCTGTCAGACAGAGATTAGTTCTGCTACTGGAGCTAAAACTCTTAGGACGGAGATCGTTTTTGTCTCAAAACGCCACTTAAAAATGACAAAGTAGTCGTGTAAACGTAGCCTGAGAGTTGCTGGGATGTTTGTTTTTTTTCTCTCTCCAGAAAGACGTGTTGCTGTCAAGGTAGAAGGGGAAATTCAAGGTCCCAGTAGCTTAAAAACATCACACACAACATACACACACACACATCATAAACATGATGATAAAATAACAGATCCACATGAATAATATAGACAATAAAAGAAAAGATACTAAATAAAAAACATGAATGTACTAAGGGATGTATAAGCATGAGAGGCTTGCAGTGACAGGGCAGGGACTGACCCTGTGATTCAGTATGGATGGTGGGTAAGGTGCTCTATGAGAGGGGGTGTCATGGTGGTAGTGCAAATAAGTCCAATAGTGCAAGGAGAAAGTCTAGAGACCAGCATTAAATATGGACAATATAAGAGAATAATGTAGACATAGTAATATAAAAACTATAGCAGTGCAAGGATAAAGACAGCATTAAATATGGGCATTATAAGGGAATAAAGCAGACGGTAGGATAGACACAAATCAACGGTCAATATTAGACGTTTGAAGTAATAACATTTCTCCCCCCATGCCTGTTTTTATTGCGTAAGAAGGCACTGCTTTTTGCAGTAAACGTTACCAACTGACTGAACATGGCGTCCAAGTGTAATCCAGAATCAGCTGCTAATGATTCAGCAGCACACACACACACACACACACACACACACACACACACACACACACACACACACACACACACACACACACACACACACACACACACAGTGCGTTTCACTATCTTTGTGGGGACCCGTCATTGACATAATGCATTCCCTAGCCCCTTACCCTAACCTTAACCATCACCACTAAATGCCTAACCTTAACCCTTACCCTCACCCTAACCATAACCTAATTCTAACCCTAATCCTAAAACCAAGTCTTAACCCTCAAACAGACCTTTGAAGTTATGGGGTCCAGCATTTTGGCCCCACAAAGCTGTCCAGACCTTACAAGTATACTGTATTCCCGGTTTTTGGACCGCACGAATATAGTTAAACAAGCACACACACACACACACACACACACACACACACATACATACACACACACACACACACACACACACACACACACACACACAGGCCTCCTCTGAAAGAGGAAGTGTTTACTTCCTAGGTTCTTGTTGTTCTGTAGCTGCAGTTGAAATGTTGCATCCACTGCTCCTTCCCACTCTCCTATTAAAATCTGCCTGCACATAACCAACTGGGATAACTGGTCTGCTAGGGTCCTCAGGGATGATGATTTTTTTTTTTTTTTTGGGGTGCCAAGTAGTCCCAGTTTGGGCCTTGTGAATTGGAAGTTTATATAGTTTTAGTGCAGGTCGCAGTGTCCTGCTGTTTTTATGAGATGAGGAAAATGTATGACCTACAATAACATGTCATCGCCTTTCAAAAGGGGGAAGAATGTAAATTCAGCTTTCAGCAGTTATTGCTGCGGCGCAAGAGTCACTCTTTATCACAGCGGCAGCGGCCGGTCCACTCATCGGTTGCTCTATGGCTGGTTTTCGATGATTGTAGTCGGACTTCTTCAGCTTTTAAGTTTTGTCTTGAAGCTTTTTGAGTTATTAATTTATGATCTGCTCGAGCTTTTCCAACGTTTTAGACACACATATGGTGATCATTAGGGCCGCAACTAACGATTATTTTCATAGTCGATTAATCTGTCGATTATTTTCTCGATTAATCGATTAGTTGTTTGATCTATAAAAATGGCAAAACATGGTGAAAAATGTGGATCAGTGTTTCCCAAAAGCCTAAGATGACGTCCTCAAATATCTTGTTCTGTCCAAAACTCAAAAGATATTCAGTTTACTGTCACAGAGGAGAGAAGAAACTAGAAGATATTCACATTTAACAAGCTGGAATCAGAGAAATCTGGTTTTTCTTTTTTAATAAAAAAATGACTCAAACGATTCATTGATTATCAAAATAGTTGGCGATTAATTTAATAGTTGACAACTAATCGATTAATCGATTCATCGTTGCACCTCTAGCGATCATAACGGTCCAAGATGATGTGAAAATGAGACCCAAAACTACCACAAAGAGACACAACACGACTACAAAGAGACATAAAATGTATGGGAGAACATTTTTAAATGTATTTAGAAATGTCACATTTTCTTGAGGAAGGAAGTCTTAACCCCTCGCCAAATACACGCACCAAAGGCCTCCTGCGTGGCGTGAGCGTGGCGTTTCTGTTGCGTGGCGGCTGCGTGGCGTTTTCTATGTCTTTGCACCCGAAACGTGTCTGACGCGGCGCTGCTGCTGCTGCTAGCCTTGTCTGTACACATGTATGTTTCCCATGAACATAAATATATGCTGATCTGATTACAGCAATGACAACGTCGGCAGTATTGACGGCAAAATAGGCTCCAGAATATTTGGTGCAATATTTGAAAATTGATAATTATTATTTTTTTAAATGACATTTATATCTGCATTTATATCAAAACCTCGAGACTTTCAAACATCAACATGTCATTTATTAAATGTCTTTGTGTCAAAATGACATATAAACATCTTTTCCTATTCTATTTTGCCTGGAAACGCTTCCAACACGCTTGCGTGTTTGGTGAAAAATAGGCGTCGGTCCTATTTCTAGCATGCGGCTCGAGCCGCGGCTGAGACGTTTGTGTCACGCAGGCGGTGTGCAAGCTCTAACCTGTTACCATGGGAGCCGAAATATAAACGGACACGCCACGCAGCTAACCCGCTCACGCCATGCAGCCAGTGTGCAGGAGGCCTAATGGCCATTTTATAGTAGCCGCATCCAAACTTGCGCGCGCCAACGTGTCGGTGACATCAAAATGACGTAGATCTCGCTGGTGCGTCAGGATTTTGAGTGCGCGAGCAGAGGGCGCGCACCACTCTATTTTTTAACTGCGGTGCGCGACAACGTGGAAACAGGAAGCATGGACGAGTTCGCCAACAACCCGGATGCCAGGACTCTCAGAGTGACTGCAAGTCTCTCCTGTAAACTTACTGAGTTCTTTTCTGGCGAATGAAAGGCTTGATCCAACCAAGTAGGTCATCCAATCAAATCGAAGCATTGACGTCAACGCTGCTGCCAGTTCTGCCGTTGTTTTTCTTCTTCTTCTAGTCCGTAGAAAGAGCAAAGTCGGTAGCCTTTCCTCATTAGCGCCACCTCTGTTCAGGAGTAGACTGCAACCAGTGTCGCGACCGCCACGCGCGAGTGTAAACCGTTACGGCGATCCCATGACGTCACATTTGCGCCTGCCAGGTTGGGAACGGCCAGCGTACTGAACGTTTGAGTCCTCTACAAAGCTAGGGAGAACACCGTATGGCCAGTCATGGTACTGCGCCCCGGAAACCAACTCCACTTGTGATGCCAGTACCTACGTCCAGGGCAATGGCAGGATTTACCCAGCATGCATGTCTTAATGGTGGGGATGAAACCGTAGCACGCGGAGGAAACCCACGCAAACGCGAGGATAACATGCAAACCGCACACAGAAAGGTGGAACCCAGGACTCTGCAGTGCTAGTTAGTCTTTGCAGCTCTACTATATAATGCAGTCAAATCCACGCAGGCTCCTTTAGTCTTATAGTATTTACAACCTAATTCAGAAGTGTTCTCAAGTCGTCTGTATGGCCCAGCTTTCACGTGATGATAAAGTCCCCCAGGAATCAGCGCACACACACACACACACACACACACACACACACACACACACACACACACACACACACGTTTAGTTCAGTCAAAGCTTCTATAGACTTTAACATTTTCTTCCTGGAAACAAAAGGTTATTTATGGTTGTGATGTTTATCCGCTGCGGGGACAGAAGGCGGCATTACCTCGCCACGTGAGCCGACACCAACCACGTGGAAATACTGCACAGATTGCAATGCTGGGATGTAACTAAGTACATTTACTCAACTACTGTAGTAGGGCCACATGTTGAGGTACTTGTACTTTGTACTTGTACTAACTTTACTTGAGTGTTTTCTTCCCGTGCCACTTACTGCTACAGACAGAAAGACAGACAGAAAGGAAGAGACTGACAGAAAGGAAGGAAGAGACTGACAGAAAGAAAGGAAGAGACTGACAGAAAGAAAGGAAGAGACTGACAGAAAGAAAGGAAGACAGAAACAGAAAGGAAGAGGCAGAGAGACAGAAAGAAAGAGACAGAGACAGAAAGAAAGAGACAGAGACAGAAAGAAAGAGACAGAGACAGAAAGAAAGAGAAAGAAAGAAAGAGACAGAAAGAAAGGAAGAGACCGAAAGGAACAGACAGAAAGAAAGAGACAGAAAGAAAGAGACTGAGAGACAGAAAGAAAGAGACACAGACAGATACAGAAAGAAAGAGACAGAAAGAAAGGAAGAGACCAAAAGGAAGAGACAGAGACAGAAAAGAAGACCGAAAGACAGAAAGAAAGAGAGAAAGGAAGAGACAGAAAGAAAGAGAGAAAGGAAGAGACAGAAAGGAAGAGACAACATACATGTTCCTGATGATACTTACACACTTTCACTGAAGTAACATTTTCAATGTAGGACTTTTGCTTGTAACAGAGTATTTTCACAGTGTGGTAGTAGTACTGTACTTCAGTACAGGATCTGAATACTGCAGAGATTGTGACCTCGTACACATGCTCATTCATACGCTTGCGGAGGTAAAACCTGGCCACTTTCTCCCCGGTGGATGCCGGGTGCTGCTGGAGTGTTAATGGGCCCGTAGGGGGGGGGTGAGTGTGTGTGTGTGTGTGTGTGTGTGTGTGTGTGTGTGTGTAGGGCCCTGCTAATTGATTCATTCTCCCGACTCGCATTCTCATTAGTGCCCTGTTCCCAGGGCAGCGTGTATCTCTCCAGCTCCCCCCGCGGCGTCCCTTGTGTTCCTCTTCCCTCCCCTGCAGTTCTGACTGTGTCGGGGGACAGGTAGGGAGGCAGGGAGAGTCCCAAACCGAGGCCGGGATCACAAGAAGGGAGGCGGAGGCGGAGTTAGGGTTGCACGATACTGACAAAATTGAGATATTGCGATAATGAGCGTGAATATTGCGATGTCGATATTCATTTCGCTATTCCTAAACCTATATAAAAACACAAAAGAAATGGGAAAACGCATCAGAATCGATTTACAGAACAGGTTTTACACATACGCTGTACCACCAAAAGGCACGGTTTGCATAGTGCATTAGCTCTGTTGGCTTAAAGTGCCCAAAAAAATCACTTTTTCTGGGATTTGGGGTGCTATTTTGTGTCTCTGGTGCTTCCACACACATACACATACATACATACAAATACACACAAAACCATCCATGCTGTTTAAACTGAGATACGGTTTCTGAATGTGTCCTGCCTTCAGTCTCCGGGTGAGCTGGTCAAAATCTGCACGGCTTTCTACGTCGGTAGCCCAGACGAGGTGGCTAACCGCAACCGTTAGCATGCTAGGTCGTTCTGAATGGCAAAACACTGCTACAACACACACGAATTCACCCTAATCTACAAAATAAATTGTATAGAACTACTTCCGTGTCCCTGTTCTGCAGGTATTCCACAAAGTTGGAAGTGCGCCCTCGTTTAGAAGAAGTCTCCCGGCTAATCCTGCCTTGTACTACTGAAGTTGGAGAAACAGCTAGCTAGCTCATGTAATCCTTACCTAGCTACTGATCATGTGATCTCACCTAGCTACTGAGCATGTAATCTTACCTAGCTACTGAGCATGTGATCTTACCTAGCTACTGATCATGTGATCTTACCTAGCTACTGAGCATGTGCGACTGCCAACAAAGATGTTCCAGCAGTGAGAGGTCTCACTCTGTAGCTAAAACGGAGACCTGAACACAGGGTGAAAAGAGGAGCTGCAGCAATGTGCAGTACAACAAAAATATGGTGTTTTATGAAAATTAAACCATATACACCTATTCTGATATAACCTCTAAATACAATTATTAACCAGAAAATGAGCATAATATGGCCGCTTTAAAGCCAAAGTACTTCCACGCTGGCGAGGAGGCATTACTTTTTGGCTACTAACATTTTCTCTTCGATCTCCATAGTTTCGTCGTCTCCTTGAGCCACTCATGTTCTGACTTTTCTCTCTCTTCTTTTTTTGCTCCGCACACTTTGCTTCGCAGTTCGCGCTCTATCTTTCTGTCCTTTCGCTTCTCGCTTCTTTCTCTACCTCCCTCTTCACTCACGTGTGTCGAAGCGTGCCACGTGTGACAGGGCAACTGGCCAATGAAATGTGCAGGCTGTGAATTGATCCCAACACACAGCCACCGGTGCATCTCTCCACCAAATAAATGAAATATCGCATGCTCTTCGGGACATTGTCGATATTGATATTGCACAACGTGATATCGCCCATCGTGCACCCCTAGGCGGAGTACGGGACCGACGTGTCTGAGCGGTTGTATATTAATCCCCTTTCTCTCCGCCTTTTTGTCTTCCACAGTATTCGCAGTGTGATGCAGAAGTACCTCGAGGAGAGAGACGAACTGGCATTTGACAAAATTTTCAACCAGAAAATTGGTAAGTCCCAAACGTTCTCATTGTTTTCCATAACTACATTAACGGGGCATTCAGACGAGGCAGATGAAATGCTGCAGACTCTGTAATAGAGTTGGCAGTGTTCAGTGAGAAGGAGAGGCCGCTCGGCCACACACAATTCAATAAAACCATCTTTTTTATGACTGTGATCACATTCACACGTTGTGCATGACTCCTCTGAGCCGCCCAATCCCCAATCTCCACCCCCCCCAAGATGCTCACAAGTCTCTGAGCTTAGAGTCCACATATTTTACATTCAGAGCTGTACTTTGTTTGGGCCGTGTCATGTATTACACACATCAAATATAATATGGTTTAGATACCAGGAATTCGTTACCGGTTCCTGAAAAATACTTTATTTCCGATACCAATTTTATAAAATCCATCCAATTTATTTATTTGTTTTTTATAGTGGTGCACGATATATCGGCCGCCGGTATGGTCATTTTTTTAACACATCGGTATCGGTTCGATGTCAAATTATATATAATTATATAAATGTTATTTTTTTCTCCTGAAAATCTGATGACAGTCATATTTTTTCACACAGGTAAAGGTGCCCAATATCAGTCATTTTCGGAAAATAAATCACAAAAGTAATAAAAACAAATGCGTTTTGGAAAATAGTTCTTTATTTGATTGTCATAAAAAATTGTTTTCTATACAGAGATATCAACATCGGTAAAAATCGGTATCGGCCATAACAGCAATATTAATATCGGTTATCGGCATCGGCGACAATTTTCACATCCGTGCATCACTAGTTTTTTAACTTCATTGCCTTTTAATATAGAATTACAAGCAGCTGACATCACAAAAGAAAGACGCTGGACTCTGAAAACTGAGATTAACGTTCGTATTGAAGTTCATGCTCTGTTGTTCACCGGTTGTTTGCTAAATTGCTGTTTAACACATTCAGACAGGATTTAAAATTGCTATTTTTATAACTTTGGTGCTGGTGATTTTCCTTTTGGCGCTGGCTATCAGGAAAAACCCTGCCTAAGGAGCGAGTCATCAGCGTCAGTGAGCCAATCAGCACGCAGCATGCTTCTACCAAGGTCTAATAATGTCTGTGATTGGCTGTCTAACGTTACACGTCGTAGAGACACGCAGAGAAAACTCTACGTTACACACAGAGATAGGACTCACGTAGTAGGAGCTGAAACATAAATAAAAAGATATGTGCCGTCATGTGTCATTTCTTTGTTGTTTTTATAAAATTGGTATCGGTATTGACATTTTTTTGAACAATAGCCAGCCCCAGTGCAGTGTGGTTTCATCAATGCATGTGCAGCTGCTGTGTGTGTGACTGTGCACATAATGTGCACCATCATCTGCCAGATACTCCATCGAGCGCATTGATTGGTTGTGGTCGGAGGTGAGGCGTCCACTCTGCTGTTGTGATTGGAGTCTCTGGGCCTCTCCCTTCCTAACGGCTGTTTGTCCTGACATCCATGCCCACAAAGCTTTCTTCACACGTTAACACCCCCGCTGCCCAAAATACACCCCCTTTCATGTCAAGTATTTGTGCTTATTTATTTATTTATTTTAATTTTTGATTGTCCACAGAGCAAAAAAGCACATTGTTCTGAAGATGAATTGATTGATTGATTCCTTTCTTTCCATGTCATGCACACGGCGTGCACACCCCCTCATTTCCCTCGCAGTGTTCAAACATTTCCGTACATTTCACGAAATTATAGGTTATTTCACAGCTGATTCTTTTTTAAATCTTCATCATTTTAACAAATAATACAAAATTGTAGAAGCATGCTGCATGCTGCGTGCTTATTGGCTCGCTGACGCTGATGGGATTTACTTTACTTTTGGTATTGAATGACGAGGCGTTTTTCGATTCTCGATACAAAGGAGGCATTTCGGACGGTGCCTAAAACGTATCGCAGTCCTACCTTCAACTACACCAAAGATTGCTTCACAGCTTTTTCTTACAGTATTCTGTCTTCTCTCCCAAATCATTCTGAACATCAATATGTCTCATTCCCCCTGCTCTGGCGTTTCCCCCTCTCATTCCCCCTGCTCTGTCAGTTCCCCCTCTCATTCCCCCTGCTCTGTCAGTTCCCCCTCTCATTCCCCCTGCTCTGGCGTTTCCCCCTCTCATTCCCCCTGCTCTGGCATTTCCCCCTCTCATTCCCCCTGCTCTGGTGTTTCCCCCTCTCATTCCCCCTGCTCTGTCAGTTCCCCCTCTCATTCCCCCTGCTCTGGCATTTCCCCCTCTCATTCCCCCTGTTCTGATGTTTTCGCCCTGTTATTTCCCCTGCGCTGGCATTTCCATCTCTCATTCCCCCTGCTCTGATGTTTCCCCCTCTCATTCCCCCTGCTCTGGCATTTCCCTCTCTCATTCCCCCTGCTCTCTCATTCCCCCTCTCATTCCCCCTCTCATTCCCCCTGCTCTGGCATTTCCCCCTCTCATTCCCCCTGCTCTGGCATTTCCCCCTCTCATTCCCACTGCTCTGGCGTTTCCCCCTCTCATTCCCCCTGCTCTGGCGTTTCCCCCTCTCATTCCCCCTGCTCTGGCGTTTCCCCCTCTCATTCCCCCTGCTCTGGCATTTCCCCCTCTCATTCCCACTGCTCTGATGTTTCCCCCTCTCATTCCCCCTGCTCTGGCATTTCCCCCTCTCATTCCCACTGCTCTGATGTTTCCCCCTCTCATTCCCCCTGCTCTGGCGTTTCCCCCTCTCATTCCCCCTGCTCTGGCGTTTCCCCCTCTCATTCCCCCTGCTCTGGCGTTTCCCCCTCTCATTCCCCCTGCTCTGGTGTTTCCCCCTCTCATTCCCCCTGCTCTGGCATTTCCATCTCTCATTCCCTCTGCTCTGACGTTTCCCCCTCTCATTCCCCCTGCTCTGGTGTTTCCGAGCCCCTAAACAGACATTAGGCAACTCTTCTGACCTGTTTTGGTTGGTAATCTGCGGGGTTGTGTTGCCGTCTCAACGGCCGCAAACGGAGACCTTTGGCAACACCGACACTGACGCCAACGTCTCGTTCTCTGAGACTACAGCTTCTAACGTTACCATGCCAACTACCAGCAGTGGGCGGAGTCTACACGCTGCCTCCTGTTTAAGCCCAGTATACCAGAATGTTGATGAGATATTTTGGTTTGGGCGTGTTAGTTTAAACGGAGATTAGTTCTACTGGAGCTAAAGACACTTGTGTGCACGGAGATCGCTTTTGGCTCAAAACTCGGCTTAAAAACCAAAACATAGTGGTATAGATGTAGCCTTAGTCTCTGACCCTACAGTCACGTTAGCTACAAGAGACAGCGACAAAGCGGCAGGCTGCCATTCATTTTCAATGGGAGTGGCCATTTGCCAGCTGCGACGAACAAAGCGACTGCCGATCGGAGCGAAGGCAGCGTGAGGGCAGCGTGACGTATGTACGTTGGTTGCTCGAGTCGAAGAAAATCATTCAAGATGGCGGAAACGCTTCAGGACATCGTACTTATGTATATATCTGATATGTTTGGCATTTTATCTCATATATTTTGTTACTTCTATCGGGAAATAAATGCTTTTAAATCCAAAAACATCGTTCTTGGGACTTGACAATACCTCTGAAGTGACTTGTAAGACCTCTTGCAGATACTAAGCAATAGCATGCTACTAGCAACCAGGAGTAGGCTAGGCACGCCCAGGAGCGCCCACAAGCGAGTTTGTGTCGCTCTCTTTTGTAGCTAATGTGACTGTAGGGTTATAGTTCCTTTTGCTGTAGCATGTATACAAACCCCTGTGGTCACATCTCGGTGCAGAGTTATTGGTTGTGATCACCAGGCGGCCTTGTGTGTGTGTCAAGTGTCTGTGGTGTTGATGCAGTGGCTCAATGCAGAGCGTCACGTTTCCTGCTTCCTCCTGCCCTCCAGTCGGTAGCGGTGCATCTGCGCTGGCTCCTCCGAGTCTTTCCACTGCGAGCAGACGGGGGCCTGCGTGTCAGTAGTTGCGGCGTAGCAGGGGTACCAGGGGACCACGGCCGCCCTGCGGGCTTCTGCTAGGTTTACTTACCGTTCTAGGTCTCGGGTCCCCTGTGAGAAGAAACTTCGTTAATTCTCCCAGCCTCCTCCTCTCTCTTCAGCTCGCTCCCTCTGTCAGACTTGTTGCTGTCTTTAAGTTCACCATCATCACCTCAAACTTCCTCTCTTCTACTGTGGGGGTGTGTGTGTGTGGGGGGGTGTGTGTGGTGTGTGTGCACATGCTTATTAGACACCAGTTTGAAACCCATGACACTCAACCAACCCATGATTATTTTAAACACTTCCAAGTAGGGCTGCAACTAGATAGACAGTTAGAGATTTAGATATTTATTTATTGTCCCATGAGGGAGACTTGTTTTCACAGTCTGTTACATGCACATGGCAATATACACGGACAAATACATCACCAGGTAACATAAAGACAGGTCTATATACACTGGAGGTGTGAATCTTAACTGATCCCCCGATTCGATTACGGTTATCATGTCAGTGATTCGATATCTCGATGCAGCACGATGCATCAAACTCATTTTTCTATTAAAGCCATCTAGGATATTTAATTCTTTTCAAGCTTCAAAAACCAAACATTCTGCAGTGCTCTAATACTAAATAAATTGGATACATACAACTGCAGCACTGAGCACACGGCACATCCTGAATGTGCAAAACATACCAGAATATGTAAACAGAAAGGTTGTTAGGCCTGCATTAAATTATAAACAGAAATAATCGATTATGGCCCGGCCGATTATCGATGCAACATCATCCACGTCTCGATGCATCCATTATTTGATTAATTTCAACATCTCTAATAGACACACAGAAACAACCACATTTACGACAACGACATCGGATCCATACAAAGTTAGCGAGATAGTTTGTTCAGCAGTGCTATGGCAGAAGCGACAGAACATCTGCCATAGCGAGTCCTTCTACACCTCAGAGTGGCAGCAGTGTGAAGTGTGGATATAGAGGGTGATTGGTGTCATTGACAATGGTGAGGGCAAGTTGTTGGGTGTTATCCTGGTCCTACCAGACTCTGGTACACTAGCCTGGTCCTACCAGACTCTGGTACACTAGCCTGGTCCTACCAGACTCTGGTACACTAGCCTGGTCCTACCAGACTCTGGTACACTAGCCTGGTCCTACCAGACTCTGGTCCATTAGCCTGGTCCTACCAGACTCTGGTACATTAGCCTGGTCCTACCAGACTCTGGTACATTAGCCTGGTCCTACCAGACTCTGGTCCATTAGCCTGGTCCTACCAGACTCTGGTACATTAGCCTGGTCCTACCAGACTCTGGTCCATTAGCCTGGTCCTACCAGACTCTGGTCCATTATCCTGGTCCTACCAGACTCTGGTCCATTTCATTTGTCCAGAGAGTCTGGCCTCTCTCCATTGACAAGTGTTAACTTCCTTGAAGGCGGGTACTCTTTTGAAGTTTAAAACTATTGGATCTGCCCAGAGCCACTCTGGATCTGCCATAACCAATCGCTAACGTTTGGTCGTGACGTATGCCATGCGCATGTGCAACAAGAGGGGAGACCGACAAGAACTATTGGCTTATATTTAGCATTAGCACCGCTAGCGTTAGCATTAGCCAACTCCTTCACCACTAACGGAGCGAGCTGGAAAATCAAACTGTTCCTGAACCCCGTGGGGAGGAGGACCACAACATCATGGCCCCCAACACAACTCAGCAAAGATTGTTCTTGCTCGGGCTTTAACTTCTGGATATTCAGCAGCGTTGCCACAACGGACCGAATGGCTTCGCTCGCATCTTTCTAGTGAACTTCCTCAACGTCATCGTTCTCAGCCACTCCCTCTGTTCTCTGATTGGACCGCCAAATATTTGGCCGTCGAAAACCTAAGACTATACCGCAAACCCAGACAGAGTACTGAAGGAAAATGAAAATTGAGCGGAAGTACGTAGGAGGGCGGAGCCAGGCTAAGTTGGGTGTAGGGGAGCTGATAATTTTGGAGGCGACGTGTGTGTGATCTCAACCCGTTCTCATGGGGTGGCAGTAGCTCAGTCCGTAGGGAGTGGGTTGGGAACCGGAGGGTTGCTGGTTCAAGTCCCCTTACGGACCGAAATACGAAGGTGGACTGGTAGCTGGAGAGGTGCCAGTTCACCTCCTGGGCACTGCCAAGGTGCCCTTGAGCAAGGCACCGAACCCCTCCCCAAACCGCTCAAGAGCGCCTGTTCAACAGTAGCAGCCCACTCACTCTGACATCTCTCCATTAGTGCATGTAAAAAGGACCTGAGTGTGTGTGTGTGTGTGTGTGTGTGTGTGTGTGTGTGTGTGTATTTCAGGCCTGTGTGCAGTGTGTAATAACAACCGAGTGTAAATTGTAATTTCCCCATTGGTGATCAATAAAGAGTATAAGAGTATAAATTATTAAATTATTATTATTCCGAACTCGTAAAATTAGGACGTTTGGACAGTGTCTGTCAGCGTCTGATGCGACGAAAAAGGCGTCTTTCAGCGTGTTTGTGTAACGCACCGGGGAGAGCAGCAGTTAGAGAGGATTTAGAGAGTAGTATGTAAGGAGGTTGGTTGGGGGGGTGGATGGGTCAAACACAGGACTTTCACCAGGAGAGCGGGGTTCACGTCCCGCTTGTCACGCTTGCTACAGTCGTTTTTTTCTTTCCTCCCGTGTGTCACAGAACCGTAAGCCCACCCACGACCCTTTCCTAAACATAACTGCGTCAAAAGGGACGGCAATAGTCCCGACCAAACGCGTTTACTTAGAGAGAAGACACACCAGCCTGATAATCAGGCGTCGGGCCGACTGGCGAGGTCCGTGACTCGAGTCTGTTCGGTGTGTCCCGTGCCGTCGGCCGTCTGAGGAGCCGTCGGCCTTCATTTGGGCCGACCTGACATGTTCAGTCAGAGACAGGACAGTCGGGACTCACCCGGAAATGGGGAGCGGATGAGCCTCTCAAAATCTGACGAAAATCTTTTAAACTGACCTTTGTTGATCTGAAATGAAGACAGATTCAGCAGCTGCACGGCCTATTTCTCTCTTAAAATGTTTTCAGAAACACGTTTCGGTGAACTATTTTAGTCCAATATGAGATCGTATTCTGAACGAGCCGCCATGACAGTCTGGCTGTGAATTTCCAGAGAAAAAAGAACCACGTGACGCGTTCGTCCAATCAGCTGTCGGTTTTCATTTGCTGGTAAATAATCAGACTGTTAATGGAAACAATACAGAGCAGCGCCGCCTGCTGCTATGGAGACGTATGACGTTTCGCGCACGTGCAGAGCGTACGCTCAAGTCGGCGTCTCCTCAGTGTGTTCTGAGGAACTTTTTGGACCTCGGGGACCCGACTGATCAGTCCGACTGGCTTTACTGCCGACGGTCGGCCGTCTGGTTGGTGTGTCAGGGCCCTTAAAGCGCTAAAGGAGACTTTTAGCATCAAAAAGAACGACAAAGGAACCTGACCAAGCGTCCATATTTTACGAGATGGGTGTGAGAACGTGTGTGTGATCTTGGTGAGTTTGTTTTTGTTAGAAACTTTTGATTGATCGAAATGTATTTTGAACATCGAACATCAGGGATTCCCCAGGTGTATTGCAAGCCTGGTGGGCCCACCAGGCATTAAGCCACTAGTGGACATTTTTCTGAATGTATTTTGAAACTAAGACTTGAGTCATATTTTCGAATCTCCAGTTAGCTTTTAGCACTGGCTTAATGTAGGGCCCTGTGGAATCAGTCTTCAAATTCAGGATTTGGCGATTCTGTCTAACTATTGGGCTCTGCATGGGCCCAGTCTGGGGCCAGTCCCCAGAGGGTCAGTCTAGGACTGGCCCCAGACTGGCCCTCGCCAAAACAAAGATACTATGTTTTGCCACACAGCAACTTTTCGGCATTGTACCAAGCAAAAAAAACAAAAAACAACCGCAAATTTGACAAAGATTAACTGCTTACAATGTCTACACTCATTAAGTAGAATGGTTTGTTTTCCCCCACTGCATAAACGGAAATGGCGTTTTAGTGGGCGTTCCCGGTAATGCCGACCAAGTCTATAAAGAAACTAATCCACTGGAATCATAGTTTTTAAAACGACCGAGTTCGAACCGGTTCACGATGCCCAAATCCAAGGCCTCTGGGTAGGACTGCACAATTAATCATAATGTTATCGAAATCGCAACATGGACTAGTGCAATATCCAAATCGCAGGGGGACGCAATATTTAAACTAATCCTATCCTACAGACTAAATAGAAAAACTTTGTTTGGTATAGATCCTGTCAAAAATAACAGTTATGATGATTTTTTAAAAAATATTTTTTTTTTTAAATGACGATTTTATTTTTTATTTTTCAATGAAAATGAGAATAATGGTACAAAAATGATCATTCCCTCCAATATCGTGAATCATATCTAGTGATAGACCGATTTTATATTTGCGTTTTTACGTGTATCGGCATCGGCCGATACGCGGCTGCTGCGTTCGCCGATAGTTTTTTCCCGGCATTATGTACAGATGGGCGTCCACAGGCAGCTCTGTGTTGCTGGAGACGCTGCACCCATCCATA
Organism: Sander lucioperca; assembly: GCF_008315115.2. Taxonomy (NCBI): domain Eukaryota; kingdom Metazoa; phylum Chordata; class Actinopteri; order Perciformes; family Percidae; genus Sander; species Sander lucioperca. The sequence continues at coordinate 11,050,861 of NC_050186.1, forward strand.
TGGTGCACATTGCAACACATAATTTGGGTGATATGAATGTAAGATGATTGCAGCAGTGACACAGATCTGTGTTTTTGTTTATTATTTTTTAAAGAAATGGCAGAGCAGATTCCGAAAACAAATCCAGTGTGGCAGAGTTTACATTTTTATGATGTAAATTGAGGGAGCAAAAGCAGTATCGGCTCCAAATATCGGCTCAAGAAAATCGACAGCCTGTATCGGTATCGGCATCGGCACTAAAAAAATCCATATCAGTCGATCCCTAATCATATCGCAATCGCAATATCAGTCAAAATAATCGCAGTTATCTCATATCGTGCAGCCCTACCTCTGGGTGATGTTTCTCGTGACCCCACTGTTTCCCCATGCTCTGCTCCCATCTCATCTGTCTTACCGTCTTCCTCTGAGCCAGAGCCCGTCCCCTGGTTACCGGTCATTAGTCCGGCTCTCAGGTCCCATTAGCAAGTCTTCCAGAAACCACTTGATGCCCGGCAGGTCAATGTGACTTTTACCTCTGGGACATTTACATTCCAGGTAATCAACAGACCGCTTTCGCCTGCTTAGTAACAGTTAGTTTTACTCTCCACTAATATGGACGTCTCTGTTACGGTGGTCTTTTTTTCTCATAAAAACCAGGATTTCGTCACACATTTGGAAAGTCAAAAGTGTTGTGCTACAATGTAAGTTAATAGGGCCAATTGTCCAGTATGTATTGATCTTCACAGAAGTGCTCATTTTCCCGCTGACAGACTCAGATTAATATTCTAAGTGTCTGACAACATTATGGAAAGGATTTCTAAGGAGGTCGACCTTTCTGTTCAAGAGTAAGATCCTTTTTTTAAACATAAAAACATCCGCGAAATTGCATTCGATAAACCCACCAGACTCCATGTAAATAATCAGTGATTTTAGCATCGTAAAATACACTTCATTCAAAGTCGACAGAAACTAAATAAAACTATTAAAAGCTGTTTTGGGTCGTCTTTCCACTTTTCCAACCATCTCAACTCTAGTTGTGGTTGAAATAAACACATAGTTTACTGATTTACATGTGAAAATACGTTGGCTCTATACACGCTAAAAGTATAGCTTTTTTTAAATGGAGTCTGGTGGGTTTAGCGCTAGCGACTTCAGAGCTGTTTCTGAATAAACAGAAAGGTCTCAAAGAGGTTTTAAAGGTCTATCTCTGTAGGGATCCTTTCAATAATGTTGTCAGACACTTAGAATAATAATCTGAGTCTGTCAGCAGCAAAACGAGCACTTTTGTGAAGGTAAATACAAGCTGCACATTTGCCGACTGCAGCGATCTCAATGTCAAAGATTGTTGTTCCCATCAGTCACTTAGATACAAAAACATAGGAAAATAGGGTCCAGGTTAGAGCTGGGCAATATAGATAGATAGATAGATAGATAGATAGATAGATAGATAGATAGATAGATTTTTTATTGATCCCAAAAAATGGGAAATAACATTGTTGCAGCAGCAAAAATTTCAGACACACAGCACACGTACAGAGTAAACATTAAATAATAGGAAAAATATACATGAAATAATAATAGAATAATACACTAGCAATATTTAAAAAATATATACAATTTGGAAATAAAATGTACAACTGTTTCGATATATAGATAAACTTAATGTGCAAGATATATATTGATGTTATATCGATTTCGTGATATGAGACTAGATATCGTCTTAGATTTTAGATATTGTAATATTGTAAATGGCTAGTGTTGTCTTTTGCTGGTTTTAAAGGCTGCATTACAGTAAAGTGATGTCATTTTCTGAACTTACCAGACTGTTCTAGCTCTTCTATTATTTGCCTTTACCCACTTAGTCATTATATCCACATTATTGATGATTATTTATCTAAAATCTAATTGTGAAGTTATTTTGTTAAAGCGCCGGTTGTCAACCTTACAATATATCGTCACAACATCGACATTGAGGTATTTGGTCAAAAATATCATGATATGGTATGGTATGGTAGTCACCCTTTAAAGCTCGTCTTGCTCCGCCCATTAACCGAACAACCGAGAGCTCTGAAAGACCGGCCAGTGTTGCATTAGGCAGCACGGCTTTAGGAAAGAGTGGTGAGGCTGAGAGCACCACAGAGATCCTGTGTGCCGTCCACATTTGAATGGCAAATATGAGGCTCTGCATGCAACAAGAGATAGCTGTGTAACACACTCCGACGTGTGACCAGAGCGGTGTCTGTGCAGTGGTTTCAGCAATAAAAAACGGTGACCGCAAACATGAACCTGTTGCTTTACGATGTAATTTAGAATCTCAAAATCAACAAGCTTCCTGTTAGGTGTGCTGTCAATACTGGGTTCATACCGTATTTGATGTAAAACAGAGTTAAAGTGAGAAACGTTGACACCTCTTTAGAGTCAGATCTCAGTTTTAAAAGCACGTTTCAGTTAGTTCAGCCGTTTTATTCGGATACCATTTCTAAAGAAAGATCTGTCCTGTCATAACAGAACACAAAGCCTCATCCGTGCTTTGGTAACCCGCCTGCCTTTATTATTGTGATGCCCTTCAACTCTTTCAAAAATGCTGCAGCGTTGCTTTTGATTCACACAGAACTGTGATGCCACAACACGGCTGTTTTTATTCTGCTCACTCTGGCTGCACTAGAACTGATTCAATAATAATAATAATAAAAAAGAAAATCCTTTTATTTTACAGTCTAGACTTTAATTTCATCCTCAGAAACATTACCGATTGTGCTACATCGAAAGTAGAAGTAGAGCTGCAAAGATTAATCGAAATATTCTCTGATGTCACCTTATTAAATGTGAATATTTTGAGTACTGGGACAGTAAATGTATGAATATCTTTTGGGTTGTTGAGGAAAAACAAGACATTTGAGGACGTCATCTTGGGATTTTTGGGAAACACTGATCCCCATTTTTAAAATAATTTGTATCCACAAGTTGCAGCCCTATTTTAAAAAAGTTATTCAGGCTCAAAATCCTTGAGTTGCTGGATGTGCTCAGGCACACACGGGCTGTCCAAACTGTTCCAGGTGGTGGGTTCACCTAGACTGGGTAAACTCAGCCGGATCTGCTCAGGCTGGAGACCTGTACTGGCTTATCCACCTGGCGCGCTATTGGTGGGTTTAACACGATGACGATAGAGAAGCTACGGCGAGCAGCTTCTTGTTTACATTCAACGTGGCGGCCACCGAAGCGCAGCGACCCGTTGATGCCGCTGTCGCTGCTGTTTTAAAAGATTTCAAAGGCAAGTTTTCTCTGAAAACGGAACAGAAACTCGCCCTGGAACAATTCCTACAAAAGAAGGATGTGTTTGCCTTAAGGCAGCTACACACAGAGCTGATAATCGGCCGTCGGACAGTCTGGCGAGGTCGGTGACTCGAGTCTGTTCGGTGTGTTCCGTCGTCCGTCCGAGGAGCCGTCGGCCTTCATTTTGGCCGACCTGACATGCTCAGTCGGAGACAGGACAGTCGGGACTCACCCGGAAATGGCGAGCGGGATGAGCGTGACTAAGCCTAAGACGAAAATCTTTTAAACTGACTTTTGTTGATCTGAAATGAAGACAGATTCAGCAACTGCACGGCCTATTTCTCTCTTAAAATGTTTTCAGAAACACGTTTCGGTGAACTATTTTAGTACAACATGAGATCGTATTCTGAACGAGTCGCAATTAACGGCCGGTTGAAAAATCCAAAATCCGGAAGCAGCAGCCAGACACATGTGACGCGTCCGTCCAATCAGCTGCCGGTTTTCATTTTTTGGGCGACAATACAGATTAGTGCTGCCTGCTGTTATGGAGATGTATTACGTCTCGTCTCTTCGGTGTTCTGAGGCACTTTTTGAACTAACTCGGGGAGACTGATCAGTCACACTGCCCTTTTCTGCCGACGGTCGGCCGTCTGGTTGGTCTGTAACGGCTTTTACTACCGACCGGCTTTGGTAAAAGCCTAATTTACCAGCTAGCCCCGCTGGTGGCCAAAAGAATGGAGCTCATGGATCGTTGGTCTGATTGGTTGAAGGACTATCCAATTGCGTACAGAGTAATTTGAACTATGCCCGTTGATCACGCCTCTTGTGCAGTAGAAAATACAGAGCAGGCTCTTCTGGTGATAGCCAGACTAGGTCTCACCAATGTTTTTATCTCCTTCGGAATGAATCCATTTCTGCCCTTTTTTTAATCCATGAAATATCTCGGCCCTTTTCAGTAGCTTTTTGCCGTGAGCTTGCTTTTGAATTAAGCACTCTTAACGTGCTTTGTCCCAGAGCTCGACAAGCCTCGTTGACTGTCATGACAACCAAGGTCAGGAAGAAGAAGACGCTGCAGTGCTGCTGGAATGTTTTACCTCGAGGGGTACAGATGCAGTGTTACATTGGCAATTTTCAGTTTTAGAGAGCAGCAATAAAATGCAGTTTTGAAATATTAAAGGTCCTATGGCATGCTGCTTTTTGGATGCTTTTATATAAGCCTTAGTGGTCCCCTAATACTGTATCTGAAGTCTCTTTATATAGACCTTAGTGGTCCCCTAATACTGTATCTGAAGTCTCTTTTATATAGACCTTAGTGGTCCCCTAATACTGTATCTGAAGTCTCTTTTATATAGACCTTAGTGGTCCCCTAATACTGTATCTGAAGTCTCTTTTATATAGACCTTAGTGGTCCCCTAATACTGTATCTGAAGTCTCTTTATATAGGCCTTAGTGGTCCCCTAATACTGTATCTGAAGTCTCTTTATATAGACCTTAGTGGTCCCCTAATACTGTATCTGAAGTCTCTTTTATATAGACCTTAGTGGTCCCCTAATACTGTATCTGAAGTCTCTTTTATATAGACCTTAGTGGTCCCCTAATACTGTATCTGAAGTCTCTTTTATATAGACCTTAGTGGTCCCCTAATACTGTATCTGAAGTCTCTTTATATAGGCCTTAGTGGTCCCCTAATACTGTATCTGAAGTCTCTTTATATAGACCTTAGTGGTCCCCTAATACTGTATCTGAAGTCTCTTTATATAGACCTTAGTGGTCCCCTAATACTGTATCTGAAGTCTCTTTATATAGACCTTAGTGGTCCCCTAATACTGTATCTGAAGTCTCTTTATATAGACCTTAGTGGTCCCCTAATACTGTATCTGAAGTCTCTTTATATAGACCTTAGTGGTCCCTTAATACTGTATCTGAGGTCCCGATTCCTAAACCGATTTTTGAAAAACTGAAAAATTACGTAGTTTGTTTTTTTTAATTGAAAATTATTAAAATTTAACAATATATTAACGTTTTAAAGTACTTAAATATATAATAGAGAAAGAGAGAGTGTGATATTTTTACGTCGGTTTCGGAGCGACAGAGGGAAAATATTTCAGTTGACACATTTTGGGTACCGAAATGAGGAACCGAAATTTGCGTTCTAATCCGCTCCGATTCCTACAGGTTGTGTAGGAACCGGTTCCATAGTGGAACCGGGTTTCGGTACCCAACCCTAGTCTCACATTCGCCGCTTTCCGACCGGAGGGATTTTTGCAGTTCTATCATAACGTTCCTAAAACCCTTTTTTTCTCGTGTTCCGACTGGACCAATTTGGGGATTATTAAATTCCTCTGACCACAGTTCCTGTAACTCTTTCAGCTCCTACTTCAGGGCAGGGTCTCTTCACTTTCCCCTTTTCCTTTTCCTGCATAGTGGTGGTTAGATGGCTGTGATTATAATAACAGAAGGTCAGTTCCTATGGCCACTTGGCCAGTGTGAATGCAAATGGAAAAAACGTTTTTTGGGGGAGAGTAGTTAGTAGAACTGTTTAGAAGTGGACTGTTCCTATAACTACGTTCCTGTAACTGCTTGGTCGGAAAGAGGCTAGTGCCAGATCTATCTCCACAGAGCTGCAGAGATAGCCGGCTACACCACAGATGCATCCTGGGATAGGAGGAAAAAAAGCTCTGGGTTGTTTGCACTACTTTAAACCAATCACTTCGTCTTGGGCGGCGCTAAGCTCGGGACGCAGTGACGGTGGCTCTGCTAAATAGTCTCAGGAAGGAACTTGTTTTGGTGGAACATTTGCACCCCGCAAAAAAACCCGCCACATCCAATATTAAATGAAGTTAACTGTTGACACTAGAGGTGCAACGATGAATCGATTAGTTGTCAACTATTAAATTGATCGCCAACTATTTTGATAATCGATTAATCGTTTGTCATTTTTATTATTAATAAAAAAATAAGATTTCTCTGATTCCAGCTTGTTAAATGTGAATATCTTCTAGTTTCTTCTCTCCTCTGTGACAGTAAACTGAATATCTTTTGAGTTTTGGACAAAACAAGATATTTGAGGACGTCATCTTAGGCTTTGGGAAACTCTGATCCACATTTTTCACCATGTTTTGACATTTTTATAGATCAAACAACTAATCGATTAATCGAGAAAATAATTGACAGATTAATCGACTATGAAAATAATCGTTAGTTGCAGCCCTAGTTGACACAATACAGTAACGTGAGCTATTTAAATTAGCGGATACATGGTTAAACCTCATTAGGGTTAACTTCTGATGTAAGACTTTATAGTCGGTGCTTTTGTGAGAGCCTGGTCGTAAAGTCCACGGGCCAGACAAAATTAGGGTGAGGCAGGATGACCATTATGTAATTCTGTACGTTCTAAATATAGCAGGCATGCTGGCCTCCACTTCACCTTGAATAATTAAAAAAAAAGTGTGTTTTTCTACAATAACTGCTGCATTCAGAGCTGTAGCCAGTTCACTATGTGTACTACTGCTTTATCTTTCCTGCTTTTTTCCAAAACGCAGGCTATTAAATGGATTACAGTGTTTCCCCTAGTGAGTAAGTCAAATAAATACATTGGGATATGATAAATAGAAGACATAAGAATACAAGGAAAACATAGGTACATGAAGTCAGACAGCCATACAAGCCCTTGTCTAGCTTTTTAAAAGACTTAAGGGCGTTTTCACACCGACAGCCTTTAGTTCGGTTGAATCGAACTAGAGTTCCTTTGCCCCGCTGGTGCGGTTCCTTTTGGGCAGGTGAGAACGCGGCAATCACACTCTGGTGCGCACCAAAAGCGGACCAAACAAGCATACCGAGACCTACTTGAAGAGGTGGTCTCGGTATGCTTTCAGTCTCAAGAAGACCTTCCTCCACAGCGCTGCGGAGGAGTGTCTTGGGAGTCCACACAGCATTCTGGGATGGGAGAAAAACATGCTCTGGTTGATTGGCATTTCTTTAAACCAATCACAATCGTCTTGTGCGGCGCTAAGCGCCGGACGGAGCCACGGTCCATACATCTTCGTCCACTTATCCGGTCTCGGGTTGCGGGGGCAGCAGCTCCAGCAGGGGACCCCAAACTTCCCTTTCCCGAGCCACATTAACCAGCTCTGACTGGGGGATCCTGAGGCGTTCCCAGGCCAGGTTGGAGATATAATCCCTCCACCTAGTCCTGGGTCTTCCCCGAGGCCTCCTCCCAGCTGGACGTGCCTGGAACACCTCCCTAGGGAGGCGCCCAGGGGGCATCCTTACCAGACACCCAAACCACC
>NC_050186.1:11063401-11065901 GCF_008315115.2 Sander lucioperca
TTGTGACGTCACAAGCCGAAACGAGCAGGCTAACCGCAACCATTAGCTCGTAGCGTTAGCTGCTAGCTAACGCATGCTAACGCTAGCATGCTACCTTGTTCTCAATAGCAAAGTACTGCTACAACACACACAAGTTCACCATAATCTACAAAAGAACTACTTACATGTGCGCCCTCATTTAGAAGTCTCCCAGCTAATCCTGCCTTGTAACTGACCGAAGTTGTAGAAACAGCCTTTCTTTTACTGTCTATGGAGCTAGCTAGCTGACATGATCTACATCTGAGCTACTGAGCATGTGCAGTGCAATCAGAGATAGTACAGAAGAAGAAGAAGAAAAGAGGTCTCACTCTGTAGCTAAAACAGAGACCAGCTGAAAAGAGGCTCTGCAGCAGTGAGAGAGAGCGGTGCAGTACAACAAAAAGATGGTGTTTTTTGAAAATTAAACCATGTAAACCTATTCGGGTACAACCTTAAAATACAATTATGAACCTGAAAATGAGCATAATATGGCTGCTTTAAAGAATAGGAACTACTTTGTGTCTATAGGGAATTATACATCTGAGCATACAAATATGACGTGCGGAGTTCCCCAAGGCTCCGTCCTGGGGCCTCTCCTGTTTAACATCTACATGCTTCCACTGGCTCAGATTATGGAAAACAACTAAATAAGTTACCATAGTTATGCGGATGACACACAAATTTACATAACCTTATCGCCAGGGGACTATAGTCCAATACAACAACTGAATATGTGCATTGAACAAATTAACGACTGGATGTGCCAGAATTTTCTTAAATTAAATGAAGAACAAACTGAGGTGTTTTTTTTCCCCAATTAATTGCCCTGTTGCTGAAATGTGCTATACACATAAAGCTGCCTTGCCTTGCCTAAGGAAGACTTGAGCCTGGTTTATGGTTCTTTGGAGGCTCCACGCAGAGCTTTCGCAGTAGCCTACGGCTACGGCGTAGGGTCTGGGGTAGGGTCTAGCGTGGGGTCTGCCGTGGGGTCTGGCATGGGGTCTGGGGTAGGGTCTAGCGTGGGGTCTGCCATGGGTTCTGGCGTGGGGTCTGGGGTAGGGTCTAGCGTGGGGTCTGCCGTGGGTTCTGGCGTGGGGTCTGGGGTAGGGTCTAGCGTGGGGTCTGGCGTGGGGTCTGGGGTAGGGTCTAGCGTGGGGTCTGCCGTGGGTTCTGGCGTGGGGTCTGGGGTAGGGTCTAGCGTGGGGTCTGCCGTAGGTTCTGGCGTGCGGTCTGGCGTGGGGTCTGGGGTAGGGTCTAGCGTGGGTTATGCCGTGGGGTCTGGGGTAGGGTCTAGCGTGGGGTCTGCCGTGGGTTCTGGCGTGGGGTCTGGGGTAGGGTCTAGCGTGGGGTCTGCCGTGGGTTCTGGCGTGGGGTCTGGGGTAGGGTCTAGCGTGGGGTCTGCCGTAGGTTCTGGCGTGCTGTCTGGGGTAGGGTCTAGCGTGGGTTATGCCGTGGGGTCTGGGGTAGGGTCTAGCATGGGGTCTGCCATGGGTTCTGCCATGGGGTCTGGGGTAGGGTCTGGCGTGGGTTCTGGCGTGGGGTCTGGGGTAGGGCCTGCCGTGGGGTCTGGGGTAGGGTCTGGCGTGGGTTCTGGCGTGGGGTCTGGGGTAGGGCCTGCCGTGGGGTCTGGGGTGGGGTCTGGGGTAGGTACTAGCATGGGTCCGGCGTAGGGACGGTATCTCCAAGTAGCTACGTACGTACCCATGTCGTTGATTTAACGCAGAAGCATAAATCGGCCTTTAGGTGCATGTATTTGTTGGGTTGTTTAGGGGTTTCCTCCCTCAAGAAAATGTGACGTTTTTCAATAAAAACATACACAATGTCACATCATTTTTGACCATTGTTATTCCCATATCTGTGTCTATACAATTGGAAAAGCTAGAGCAGATAATAAATAAAATACACTTAAAAAGCTTGAAGACAAAACTTGACTAAGAAGTCTAGGTTAGATCAGTTCAGTTTTGATGCTCACATTGATTTGTACATTTGTTTCGGCTTAGGTGGTGCCCAAAACAGATGGGTGCTGTGCCTTATTCTTATAACCAAAAAGTCCTCTATGCAGGAAAAACCCTGCCTGTATACAATCTATACATATATCTACATACATCATCAAAATACTGTACATGTTACATATATATAATTTAAACACAACAAAAACCTTTCTACCTCATTTCAGTTTCCAAAATAAATACATAAATCAACACCAGAATACAATCGGAATAACATGAAATTTTATGGCTGGCTTTGCAGTTTTGCGTATCTTTTTCACATCATTTATGACCGTTATTATCACCATATCTGTGTCTTAAACGTTGGAAAAGCTAGAGCAGATCATAAATAAATGGCACTCAAAAAGCTTCAAGACAAAACTTAAAGCTGAAGAAGTCCAACAACAATCATTAGATCTGAGAAAAGTCTTTTAATTACATTAATTTGGCTTTCGGTGCTGCCCAACATGGCTCGGGTGCCGCACCTAAACCTT
>NC_050186.1:11070901-11083401 GCF_008315115.2 Sander lucioperca
CAGCTCCTCTTTTCACCCTGTGTGTTGAGCTCTCTGTTTTAGCTACAGAGTGAGACATCTCACTGCTGTAACATCTTTGTTGGGAGTCGCACATGCTCAGTAGCTAGGTAAGGACTACTAGCCAGTCAGAAGCAGAGTATGAGGGCGTGCCCTGACAGTACCTAGGTAAGGACTACTAGCCAGTCAGAAGCAGAGTATGAGGGCGTGCCATGCTAGCAGCTAGGCGAGCATTATAACGTGTGTTCCAAAGTGACCACGTTTGTCTCTGAAGTAAAGGCTGGACTACAATAGAGCTGTTTGGAGCAGTTTGTGAACAGTGTTTTCTGTTGGAGATGGTAAGTCCCTTTGGGGGGGACTTTGGGCTTTTTCACTTTGTAACCCTATAACGTGCACAAAAAAGATATATAACATGATAAAGGAAAGGGAAAAAGCATAATATGAGCACTTTAAGTGCCGGTGGTGACAGAAGACCTGATGAACGTGGGCGCTGAAACATGAAAATGGACTCAAACTTAAAGGGTTTTATTTCTATAAAAAAAGAGGTAAACTGGGGGGTGGGGGGGAGGGGGGTGGTATGTGTGTAACGTAATCTGCCAAGTCGACCACGGTGTAACAGGGACTACCACAGCGGGCCTTATAGGTAGATAAAGTCTCTCCGTTGCATAGTTTATGTGTAAATGAAAGCTTTTACACAACCTGCTGTTGACCCAACGTATTTATCTGAGATAAGGACGCAAGCGTGAATGAAGGAACTTCCTAAAAGATAAACTCCGATGGGAACAGAAAACAAAAGCAGTTATGCTGGAACCATCACACGTCAGTGTCTTCCCTCGCTTTGTAGAAGACTTAGGTGCACGTATTTTGTGTATCTTTGTGGGTTTTTGTGTCTCTTTGTAGTCGTGTTGTGTCGCTTTTTTGGTCATTTGTGTTTCTTTCAGGGTTGTTTTGGGTCTCTGTGGTCATTTGCGGTCTCTTTTTCACATCATTTTGGACTATTATCAACATATCTGTGTCTAAAATGTTGGAAAAAGCTAGAGCAGATAATAAATAAGACTCAAAAAGATTAAAGGTCCTATGACATGCTGCTTTTTGGATGCTTTTATATAGGCCTCAGTGGTCTCCTAATACTGTATCTGAAGTCTCTTTTATATAGACCTTAGTGGTCCCCTAATACTGTATCTGAAGTCTCTTTTATATAGACCTTAGTGGTCCCCTAATACTGTATCTGAAGTCTCTTTTATATAGACCTTAGTGGTCCTCTAATACTGTATCTGAAGTCTCTTTATATAGACCTTAGTGGTCCCCTAATACTGTATCTGAAGTCTCTTTTATATAGACCTTAGTGGTCCCCTAATACTGTATCTGAAGTCTCTTTTATATAGACCTTAGTGGTCCCCTAATACTGTATCTGAAGTCTCTTTATATAGACCTTAGTGGTCCCCTAATACTGTATCTGAAGTCTCTTTCCCGAGAGCCACTAGAGCCAGTCCCACAATGAGCTTTCCTTAGGATGTGCCATTTCTGTGTCTGTAGCTTTAAATGCTATTGAGGAGGAGAGAGAGCAAGGTGGAGGGTGGGGGTGTGGCCTTGACCAACTGCCACTTTACTCGTTTTCAAGCCATGATGTCTCTCTCTCTCATGGGTGGGCCAAATTCTCTGGACGGGCAAAGCAGAGAAAGGGGAGGTAACCTTTCCCCTTATGACGTCATAAAGGGAAGATTCCAGATCGGCCCATCTGAGCTTTCATTTTCTCAAAGGCAGAGCAGGATACCCAGGGCTCGGTTTACACCTATCACCATTTCTAGCCACTGGGGGACCATAGGCAGGCTGGGGGAACTCATATTAATGTTAAAAATGTTCATGCCATGGGACCTTTAAAGACGGAACTTAAAGCTAAAGAAGTCCAACTACAGTCATTAGAGCTGAGGGAAGTCTTTCAGTTCCATTCATTCAGTTTAGGTGCAGCACCTAAACCTTGTGATGGCTGCATGTTTTATAAACTAAATAATGATTTGAATAATGGGAATAATGGTAAATTGCAGTCCTGCAGCACAGCCGGCTGAATCGATCCGTCCTAAGTGGACATGCTTAATATGCACTCGCTCCAGTTTGTGGAGTAGGTTTTTTTTTTTTTTTTAGAAATCCAAAACCACGTTTCATAATGGAATAATTGTGATAATGAGCAGAATTTTTTTTTTTTTTTTTTAATTTATTCAAACACTTCAGAAACAAAATTTTGAATGGCTGTGTTGTTTTACTTTTTTTATTTTATTTTTTTTTGGTTTGGTTATTTCTTGTTTTGGACTGCAGGGTTTTTCCTGCTTAGAGGAAAGAGTCTGGTAAGACCAGGCTAATGGACCAGAGTCTGGTAGGACCAGGCTAATGGACCAGAGTCTGGTAGGACCAGGCTAGTGTACCAGAGTCTGGTAGGACCAGGCTAGTGTACCAGAGTCTGGTAGGACCAGGCTAGTGTACCAGAGTCTGGTAGGACCAGGCTAGTGTACCAGAGTCTGGTAGGACCAGGCTAGTGGACCAGAGTCTGGTAGGACCAGGCTAATGGACCAGAGTCTGGTAGGACCAGGCTAGTGTACCAGAGTCTGGTAGGACCAGGCTAGTGTACCAGAGTCTGGTAGGACCAGGCTAATGGACCAGAATCTGGTAGGACCAGGCTAGTGGACCAGAGTCTGGTAGGACCAGGCTAGTGTACCAGAGTCTGGTAGGACCAGGCTAGTGTACCAGAGTCTGGTAGGACCAGACTAGTGTACCAGAGTCTGGTAGGACCAGGCTAATGTATCAGAGTCTGGTAGGACCAGGATAATGGACCAGAGTCTGGTAGGACCAGGCTAGTGTACCAGAGTCTGGTAGGACCAGGCTAATGGACCAGAGTCTGGTAGGACCAGGATAATGGACCAGAGTCTGGTAGGACCAGGCTATGGCCGTGTTGGACTCTCCCTGTGATTTTAACGGTGTTATTTAAATATTAATATATTTTTTTTAAGCAGTTTTGTTGATTTGGGATTTCACTTACTCAAGCATCATCGACATTTTTGTTCATCTAATTGTCAGAAATAACAGGCAAATGCATATAGATTTCTATCAAATAAGGTAACACGGACTCATTGCCTTTACTGACGGATCATGCTTACTGCCGTGCATCGTCTTCTAGACTAAAAGCATTAGACTTCTTTATACCCCTTTTGAACATGCACAACGTTGTTTGAGTCGCTTATATGTTGCTGAGGGATCTCATTTCCATTGAAAAATATGAAAATTAGAAGAAATTAAAAATGATTATAGTGTGATTTTTGCGAGGACGTGTACCACCCAAAGATGTATTCTTTCTTTCTTCCTCCCCCTTTTGAACGTGAACCACATCATTTGAGTCGCTGATGCCGTTTGTTTTTCCTTTTTGTTGCTTATAAGTTTTTCTTTGTGTTTTTTTTTTTTTCTTCTTCTTTTCTTTAACATGTTCAATAAATTAACAAAATAAATAAAGTTCCAGTTCAGAAACAGCTCTGGATCCCCAGCCCGATCTGCTCCACACAGCGCAGCCAGCTGTTGGTCATTTTGTGTGTGTGTGTGTGTGTGTGTGTGTGTGTGTGTGTGGTGTGTGTGGCGGAGGAACAGGCCGGTCTGGTATTTTTAGACAATTCAGGTGATCTCGCTAATGAGACAAAGCTCAGAAGATCTCGTGTCTGATTTGAGCTTAGTTGTGTGTGTGTGTGTGTGTGTGTGTGTGTGTGTGAGAGTGAGTGTGTGTGTGAGAGTGAGTGAGTGCCTGGTCTGTGTGTTTGCGTGTGCGAAGGCCTGGTGTGTGTGTGTCTGTTTGTGTGTGTGAGTGCCTGGTTTGTGTGAGTGTGTCTGTCTGAGTGCCTGGTGTGTGTGTTAGCGTGTGCGAAGGCCTGGTGTGTGTGTGTGTGTGTGTGTTTGCGTGTGTAAGTGCCTGGTTTCCGTGAGTGTGTGTGTGTCTGTCTTCTCTGGAAGAGGCCATTTGTTGAATTAGCTGGGCAGTGTTGAAGTGTTCAGCGATTAAGGTTAATCCCTGAGTCTTGGTGATGTAAGAACTGTCGTTTTCCCCTCTGTCCCTCTCTCTCAATTCCTCTCTCACACATTTAGTCCTAGCTTTTGAAAACCTGCGTGTGTTTGTGAGAAGCGGAAAGTTGTCAGTAGCACCCATTTTGCAAACGAGGATGCCGTGTGCACTCGGCTGTGTACATACACAGGGGAAATGATGCATCACATCTGCAGGAGAGATAAAGCAGAGGGGGAAGAAGTGGAGGATGGATGATAGTATGTCGAGGCACCAAAACAAATGGCTTCTGCTGCGAGCGAGCGAGCGCGCCTTAAAACTGAATCAGTGAGGACACTAAACTGAAACAAACGCCACTTTTTAGAAGCCAAGAAGCTCATTTTCTGTAGTGTTCGGTGCCTGATTTTCGTAGCCAGACAGTTTATAACAGCTGCAGAAGCCCTTTTTGTCGATCTGCAGAGAGAATCAGGCCTCTAATACAAGACGGTTTAATTTCTATTTCCTCTGTTTAATAAGGTTATTTGATCATATTTCAAATAGAAGAAAGGCTTTTTGTAAATGTGTGACGCCTTTTGGGGCGCGCCAAAACTTTCTCTATGCAGGAAAAACCCTGCGTTCTTAAAGGACAAATCCGGTGCATAACGAAGGGGTTAATAACAGATGTGTACCCACTCTGTCACTCTCTGGGACTAATCTAATGTGTTGTAGCTTGAAAGAAGCTAGCGCGGACCGCTGATTAGCTTACAACGCTAGTATTCGGGGCACAGGGAAAGTAAAAACAAATCGCTATTTTATACCACTAAAAAGGCTCAACATATCACCACACTTCAACGGTAACATAATGAGGGTCCCTACATGTAAGAGAGAAGACACACCAGCCTGATAATCAGGCGTCGGGCCGTCTGGCGAGGTCCGTGACTCGAGTCTGTTCAGTGTGTCCCGTGCCGTCGTCCGTCCGAGGAGCCGTCGGCCTTCATTTGGGCCGACCTGACATGTTCAGTCGGGACTCACCCGGAAATGGGGAGCGGATGAGCCTCTCAAAATCTGACAAAAATCTTTTAAACTGACCTTTGTTGATCTGAAATAAAGACAGATTCAGCAACTGCACGGCCTATTTCTCTCTTAAAATGTTTTCAGAAACACGTTTCGGTGAACTATTTTAGTACAATATAAGAGATCGTATTCTGAACGAGCCGCCATGACAGTCTGGCTGTGAATTTCTGGAGAAAAAAGAACCACGTGACGCGTTCGTCCAATCAGCTGCCGGTTTTCATTTTCTGGGAAACAATCAGACTGTTAATGGAAACAATACAGAGCAGCGCCGCCTGCTGCTATGGAGACGTATTACGTTTCGTGCACGTGCAGAGCGTACGCTCAAGTCGGCGTCGCCTCAGTGTGTTCTGAGGAACTTTTTGGACCTCGGGACCCGACTGATCAGTCCGACTGGCTTTACTGCCGACGGTCGGCCGTCTGGTTGATGTGTCAGGGCCCTTAACCGAAGCATTGAGAACATTGTAAGTGTACCGACAGTTTATTAAAAAGATAGTTTAGAAAGACACTCCCAAGAAGGCGGCCGCCTGTATACAAGAACGCGTCTTTATACTTATCTTTTTAATAAACTGTCGGTACACTTACAATGTTCTCAATGCTTCGGTTAACATGTAGGGACCTTCACTATGCTACCGTTAAAGTTTGGTGATATTTTAAGCCTTTTTAGTGGTATAAACTAACAATTTGTTTTTACTTTCCCTGTGCCCCGAATACTAGCATTGTAAGCTAATCAGCGGTCCACGCTAGCTTGTTTCAAGCTATAAAAACATTCGATTAGCATGAAATTATGTCCCAGAAAACGACAGAGTGGGTACACATCTGTTATTAACCCCTTCGTTTTGCGCCGGAATTGTCCTTTAAGCCCTTGTTGCACGACAGTCCGCTGTGCCGCACTCACACGCGAACCTCTGGGACAGTTGCGAAGGTCAGAGTGACTGACCAGACCCGTGATCTGTGTCAAGGATCTCGTTAGCCGTCTATTTTTGCTAATACCTGAAGCTAATCCGGTAAAGCCACAGAGGAGCGCACCGACACGCACACACCGAGTGTCTCAGCAGTAGGGTTGGACATCAAGAACCGGTTCCAACTTGGTAACAAAATTACAATTCCAATGGATTTTTTTTCTTTCTTTCTTTCCGTTTGGAAAAATTGGGTTTCGAATCCGATCATCGGTTCCAAATTTAACATGCATAAGTTTTGGGTTTCCGTAGCGCCCGCCCTACTTCCAGGCACTTATTGTGTTGCAGCCAGAATTGTGAAGAAAATTAAACAGATGCCCCTCCCTACTAGCAGTGACGGACTGGGATCAAAAAACGGCCCTGGCATTTGCAACACGCCAGCCCTATTTTTGCAAGGGGGTCAGCTTCTCCTCGGGCCGCGAACCTCTTATGGCGCCATTTTGATGCTACAAAGCGATCACCCCCCATTAGCATCCCATTGACTGCCATTCATTTTGACGTCACTTTGACAGAGAATAACTTTACATCTGAAGAGTTTAAAGACTCTATTTGTCCATTGTTTATTTCTAAAGAAACACGACAATGTATAAAAGGCTCCATTACCTTGTACCTCACGTTATGGCTCCGTAGCAGACGTTTCTATAAAAATAGACTAACGATTGTGTCATAACCACGAGACTTACTGTCGCATAGTAGAGGAATTACCGTATAGTACAGGAGAAGCTCTCAGGCAGTTTGGACTTCCATTAGCTGTTTAAGTTTAATTACTAATGTTAACTATCATTTTAGTGATCAATAATTAGCCTGTGTCTATGTTATCTCCTTACATATACCTACGCTCTCCGTCTCTGCTAGATTGGGAATGATTGAGATTTCTCTTGGCACAGCTACCAGAAGACTTCCAACTTTCAGACAGGTTGCTCACGTCACATCTACGTCGTCTCTCTCAGTTGGAGTCTGCTCAGTAACGCTCAGCCATCACCGGGAAAGTGCTTCTAACGGCCTTCACTGGTCTCCGTCCAGAGCAACGGGATCTGTTGGTCCATTCTTATATACAGTCTATGTATTTTTGTCAATAACCTAGCTTGGAAATTAGTAACTCTGCTTTCCGAGTGTATCTTTCCACGCACTTTGCCGCAGTACAATCATGAATATTTGTGGCTGCATGCATAAAATAACTTATCAAAATTAACCAAAGACAAATTATCAGTAGTGGCCTTCTGACCATCTGGCATTTGGCATTCAGATGGTCAGTCCTACTAGGGCTGCACAATGAATCGCAATTGTATCGAAATCTCAATATGGAGTACTGCAATATCCAAATCGCAGAGGGGGCGCAATATTTGTTAAAATATGTATATGTATATGCAAAATATGTGTCAAATCATTCTAAAATAAAGTATTGTGGTGCTGCAGAGACATCCCGGCCTACAAATCCTAACCTACAGACTACAGAAAAAAATCTAAGTTGTGTGTATATATATATATATATATATATATATATATATATATATATATATATATATATATATATATATATTTATATTTATATTTATTTCAGTGAAACTGAGTATAATGGTACAAAAATGATCATTCCCTCCAATATCGTGAATCATATCGCAATATCAGTCAAAATTAATCACAGTTAGATATTTCCCTCATATCGTGCAGCCCTAATCCCTATTTAGCAACACCCAGCATGTACAGTACATGCTGCGGCTCAGCTCGTCACTGCTGTCCGTCCTCTTGTCCCGAGTCGTCCCCGTCTTCTTAATGTCTCTGTTGTGACCTCGGTCACGCTGTCGGAGACTGTCACAAAGTCATCAGAGGAAGCTCTGCAACTCGCCGGCCCGGCCCGGCCCCCCTGGCGGGCAGCAGCAGGCTACTGTACATCTCATTCTCTGTGTCTCCACACACCATTGTACACACATAGCCCGTAGCCACGGAGGCAATTACCATGGCAACAGTGCTTCTCATCTCTGCAAGCAACGTGGATGCGTTTTTATCACCCCCCCCCTCCCCCCCTTACCCTTCTTCTCCTCCTCCTTGTCTTCTTGTCTACTTTGTCCTCACATAATGTAGATTTGACTGCACGTTGTGCGATTTTTCTACCCATTGTCGATGCGTTTCAGAGTGTGTTATTTTCAGCCAGTAATGCCGGGTGCCATCTACTGTAATTAGTGTGTGTGTGTGTGTGTGTGTGTGTGTGTGTGTGTGTGTGTGTGTGTGTGTGTGTGTGTGGAACAAGACAACCTCCATCTAATATCAAAGCTAATACTGTCAAAGCTGCCCTTATAGTCCCATTCATGTGGTTTCACAGGTGTTTCCTTCAGTAAGTCTCCGCTGGACACTTTGGGTTGTAATGATACTGATTGTATTTGATATATATATATATATATATATATCAAATAAAATATATATATAGGCTTGGTACATGGCACAAATTTTTGTTTCAGGATACACACGTCATGGAAGCAGACTTCATCTTTTTAGTCCAACACAAACAGATGAATGGTATAATACAGGCGTATTACAGTATTACAGGGGCACACTGAAGAGAGAGAAAACATATAGACATACATACATACGTACATACACACACACACTGTACATACACATACATACACACTCTACATACATACTTACATGCATACACACACACACACTGTACACACACACATACATACATACATACATACACACTGTACATACACACACACACACACACACACACACAACATACTTACATACACACTGTACACACATACATACTGTACATATATACATACACACACACACACACACACACAACATACTTACATACACACTGTACACACATACATACTGTACATATATACATACACACACACACACACACACATAACATACTTACATACACACTGTACACACATACATACTGCACATATATTCATACAT
Source organism: Sander lucioperca (assembly GCF_008315115.2). NCBI lineage: Eukaryota > Metazoa > Chordata > Actinopteri > Perciformes > Percidae > Sander > Sander lucioperca. The sequence continues at coordinate 11,079,878 of NC_050186.1, forward strand.
ACACACACACACACACACACATATATATATATATATATATATATATATATATATATATATATATATATATATATATATATATATATATAATATACACACACACACCCACACAATGGCACTTGTAAGTTTATGAACCCATGCTTAAGTTGACTAAAAAGAGGAATAAAAAAATCTTTTTTTGTAAATTGATCTTGATGCCCTAATTAAAAAGGAGATAGCAACCCCCCTAATAATCCAAACGGGGCTTTTTCTGAAGTTTTTGTCGCTTTTTTGGACGTTTTTTTGGATGTTTTTTTTCCAATGCTTTTTTTATTTCTTTTTTTTGACATTTTGTTCAAGATATTTTGTCGTCTTTTTGAGTTTTTCCCCCCAACATTTGTTAGTTTTTATTTTTATTTTAAAGATAATTTTTTGGGGCATTTTAGGCCTTTATTTCTATAGGACAGCTTAGACTTGAAAGGGGAGAGAGAGAGGGGGGAATGACAGGTCAGAGTCCAACCCACGGCCGCTGCGTCGAGGGGTAAACCTTTATATATGGGCGCCCCCTCTACCAGGTGAGCTACCCAGGCGCCCAACATTTGTTACTTTTTGAACATATTACGTTTTTCCTGCTTTTTTTTTATGCGTCTTTCAACGTTTTTTTCTCGTTTGTCAAAATTGACGGGACAAAAACTTGATAGTGTTGAACCCAAAGTTTCCGCCCTTGCGTGTCTGTAACCAATCCGTAGCGTGGGATGTTTCTCATCGCTGGGTCTCTTTGCTCTGTGTCCTCCAGGCTTCCTGCTGTTCAAGGACTTCTGTTTGAATGAGATCGACGAGGCCGTGCCGCAGCTCAAGTTCTACGAAGAAGTAAGTCTAAAGCTAAAAGTCCCGTGCGTGTGTGTGTGTGCGGGATTAGACGGCATCATGGGACAGGTGACAGCTTTGGGGGCCGGTAATCCTGCTCCTCCAGATCCCGCCCCCTCCCAGGAGGCGCTCTGTGTTGTCGTGTCGTGGCGTTTGTGATGACCTCGCGTGTCTCTCTTTATTTTTTTTCCAGATTAAGGACTACGAGAAGCTGGACTCGGAGGAGGAGCGGTTAATCCGCAGCCGGCAGATTTACGACGGCTACATCATGAAGGAGCTGCTGTCCTGTTCACATGTGAGGGCACCTCTGATCATTTTCATTATCGGTTAATCTATCAGTTATTTTCCTGGAGGAATGGATGAGTTGTTGGGTCTCTAAAATGTCAGAAAATGGTGAAAAATGTTGATCAGAGTTTCCCAAAAAGCCGAAGAAGACGTCCTCAAATGTCTTGTCTTTGTCCACAACTCAAAGATATTGAGTTTACTGTCACAGAGGAGAGAAGACACTAGAACATATTCAGTAACACTTTACTTGTATACTATGTATCTACATAAGAGTGACATGACACAGTTATAACACATGGACCCTAACCATAACTTGTCATGACAAAAACCCAATATTCGCATTTAACAAGCTGACATCACACAAGTTTGACTGAAAATGACTGAAATGAAAATGACGCAAACTGATTAGTCGATTATGACAATAGTCGGGGATTAATTTCTAGGGCTGGATCCGAATATTTGAATTTTCGTTCGATGGGTAGGCGATTCTCAATTTTGAGATTCGGATATTCGGTTTTTTTTGGAGAGAAAAAACATGCATGCAGGCCAAGACCGGAGAATAGTTGGACGACGTTCCACTTCCGGGATTGCTCCGGTGCCGCGGGAAATTCCGCCGGATGCATGTCTTTTCGCCGATGTCCGTCCCCTTCCTCTGTCTCTGTGATGGCGTTCTAACCTCCGGTGGATTTGTGAGGACTATGGTTAACTGCTCCTCAGATCTCTGCAGGGTAAATCCAGACAGCTAGCTAGACTATCTGTCCAATCTGAGTTTTCTGTTGCACGACTAAAACTACTTTTGAACGTACACACGTTCCACCAAAACAAGTTCCTTCCAGAGGCTGTTTAGCAGAGGAGAATACGCTTTGCACCGCCAAGACCATTGTGATTGGTTTAACCCCTTGAGTTGTCCTGGGGTCAAATTTTGAACTGTTTTCTGATCCTAACTATTTGTCAAAATAATTCATAATTTCGGCTTTTTTTTCAAACTCAGAAGTTAAGTATAATGTCATTTAAATTAGGTTTATTGACAATAAAATAAAAATAAAACTGTTCAACAAAAAAAAAAGTAACAAAGGGCGCCCAGATAGCTCAGTTGGTAGAGCGGGTGCCCATATATAGAGGTTACCTCCTGGACGCAGCGGGCCGCGGGTTCGACTCCGACCTGCGGCCCTTTGCTGCATATCATTCAGTCCCTACAGAAACAGAAACGCGATTCAATGCATAATCAGCAAATAATCTGCATTTTTTTCAATTACGCCAAATCTTCGCCGCATAAATTGGCGATTTCCGCGCAAACTTATGCTTGCATGATTTCATAATCCCCGCATTTTTGTTGCAAAAAAGTCACACATATCTTAGCAGAAAGTTGAAAAATGTTGCGTTTACTTCACACAAGAGCAACCATTTTCCCCTGTTGCCATGGGAACGTTATGAAGTGACGTAATTACGTGACGTGAACATCATCGAAAAGCTGCAAACCCCGCGATGAAGCCATGAGGAAACCGCAGTTTTTGCAAGTTCCCGCAATTTTTGCAAGTTCCCGCAATTTCATCGCATAAAATTGCATAAATATCCCGCATATTCCATCGCATTTTTTAAGAAAACGTGCCGCATAATCAAGGATCTTTGCCCGCAACAATCACAAAAAAAAAACTGGTCATTCCCCCTCTCTCTCCCCTTTCATGTCTTCTGCTGTCGTGTCGAATAAACGCCAAAAAATGCCCTAAAAATAATCTTTAAAAAAAGACCTTCCTCCGCAGCGGAGTGGAGGAAGGTCTGGCAATGCGAGACTAGTCTTGGGTCAGCACTGCTGGAACATCAGCTGAACGTGCTCCGGACTGACAGATCCCAGTTTAACCCTCCCTGTTGTCTTTGTATTTTCAGAGTTTCTAGATCAGAACATTTGGGTTTCTTTCAACCAAATTGCCCAAAAGTAACACGGATGGGTCCACAAAACGCCTTTCACAAGTAAAATTGAGGATCAGTTTACTACTTTCATTGAATTTTTGGTGTTGTATTTAATTTTATAGAACGATTCTGACTTCACTTTAACAGTCTGTGATTATCCATCAACATACGTTCCTTTGATCTTAAATATTAGTCAAAATTATTCATACTTTCTGCTTTTTTTAACTCAAAAGTTAGATATAATTTCGTATAGGCTACATGAGGTGTAAAACTACTGAGCAGACTGCAGAGGGAACAGCTCAATATGTAGAGCTTCACTAATGATCCAGGCTCACTGACGCTGTGTCTGGACTGGAAAAACTACAAGTTCCAACATTATTCTCCCATCATGCAACACTGTGGGGGCATCCACCTAATGCAGTTTGAATCATTTCATTGTATTTATTCATTTGTATCTATCTCAAAAGTAAATAATTAGGGCTGTC
>NC_050186.1:11088401-11095901 GCF_008315115.2 Sander lucioperca
TATCAAAATAGTTGGCGATTAATTTAATAGTTGACAACTAATCGATTAATCGATTCATCGTTGCACCTCTACTTCTGCCCTGTTTCTGATACCGTGGCGGCAGAAATGTTGCCGTGGCGGGCTGCCACTACAAAATTAACATAGAGGAAACACTGCTTTAACAAGCCCCAAGTCCACTTCACTCGGGGGTCTTAAAAAGTCTTAAAAAAAGATTTTTAACAGCTTGAAAAGGTCTTAAATAATTTCATCTTAATTTCTTTTGTCCATGTAACGCTCCCTCTAAAGCTCTTTGAAATGTATTTCATTTTCTTTTTATTCTGTGAGGTTGTACGTAGTTCTTTCTTTGGCTCGTCCAAATATAATTTGCTGTATATGTACAGATCATTATTACTCTGTGTCGCTTGTATTCAATTTGAATACTTTTACAAAAAGTCAGGAAAAGCGGGAAAAGAACTTTGTTGACGGATACTTTGCCAAAGTAAGTGCCATCGTTGGACGCACCGGTGTGGTTTTTGTCCTCAGGGTTAAACTACTGTCCATCCAGTATATTTATCAAGCACAATAGTTACTGACAGAAACCGTGTGTGTGTGTGTGTGTGTGTGTGTGTGTGTGTGTGTGTGTGTGTGTGTGTCCCTGTGTCCCTGCAGCCATACATAGTGGAGATCTGCGACAGCTTGAGGGGGACGATCTTCCAGAAGTACATTGAGAGGTGAGACTGCGGAGGAACGGATGGAAGAGTTTCCTCGTTTGTTACAGGATTAACACCAGTGCTGCACAATATATCTTCATTTATATCGCCATCGCGATATCAACTGTCGCAATAAACACATCGCAAAAAGCTGCGAGTTCTCTGTGTTAGTTCTCTGTGTTAGTTGAAAGAGAGTATCAGTAGAAAATGTAACTGTCATTCTTGTTATAGTGCTGCCTTTTATGTTTAATTCAATGTTCAATTTGTTCTATAAAAGAAAGTTGGAAATGATTTCCTTTCATTAGTTTTAAATGCAACCAGCAGTTTGTTGTTTTTTAGCAGAATACTGAAAGCTGCAGAAACTGAGCACACTTTAATATCTGTGTACTTATCGGATATATAATACCTTTATCGTGATATTCAACAACGTTGTCGCATATTTTCCTCATATCCTGCAGCCCTACTTCATACAGTAAATTCACATTTTGCCTTCTGTTTTTCCCTTCAGTGACAAATTTACCCGTTTTTGCCAGTGGAAGAACGTGGAGCTCAACATCCACGTGAGTACGAGCTCTAAACTAGAGATGGTCTTTTTCAGGTTTTTGGTCACTATTTGAGGTTTTTGTCGATTTCTTTTCAGCAGTATTTTAAAATGTTTTTGTTGAGTTTTTTTCCCCCAAGTTTTTTGTCACTATTTCTGACGCTTTTATCGAATTATTTTTTTTTTTTTGCCTTTTTTTTTTTTTTTTTAAATGTGTTAATTTATTTATTTTTTTAATCAACGATTTTTAAAAATGTTTTAGTCAATTTTCACCCCCGCGTTTTTCAAACTTTTTCCAACATTTTTGTCACTTTTTTTTTTTTTTTTTTTTTAAATGCTATATAATTCAATTAAAATAGTGAACTGATCATTTTTTCAACCTGTGAAGAGTAATGGTTGTAGGGAACCATCCACGTTAGTTTCATTGACAATTTGGTTGAAAGAAACCCAAATTTTTGATATGGAAACTTTTTAAAAAAGGGTAAAATTTGACCCGAGGACCTAGGAGGGTTAACACTAGAAGTGCCGGAATTGCATAACTACTAGAACTGCCGTGATCGGTTATTTTGACCGCCAGATTCCAAACTCTATAATCTCTCATGATACATACCTAATTGCGATATTGTATTATTGTGTTAGGATACCGTTAGAAAAACGTAATAACACCGAAATGTACATTTTAACGAGTTTAATTAAACATTTGAGTAGTAATACGTGTTTCAATAATTCATATCATGGCATAGTAAACCGTAATTATTTCATACATTCATATCCTGAAAAATATGGTGTGGAAATTCATTCAACTTAACTCATAACAGCCAAATAACAATTAAAAGTATCTTATTTGAACATTTAGCTATAACCTAACCTGGCACTGCCTCCGTTTTGGCGTCTGCTGCGGTGGTCAGCGCTGCTCGGACTGTGAGCCGTGGCCCTTTTTTCCTCCATAAACTCTGCTCTCAGCTCCTCTGCCAGTTGCTGCATGGACTTCCTCCGGACAATTTTACTGCTGGTGCACGCCTTAGAGAGGATGTGTGCAATGATTCCAGCCAGTTCGAGGATGTAGAAAGTTATATGTAAACAGCCACCAGCCATCTACGTGTACCGCGCCTTTCACAGAGCGAGCGCCCGGTGTTTGCTTTCTGATTCAGAACAGAGTGCCTCCACGCCGTAGTAGCCTACGTTACCGACTCTGGCTTTGCCTTCGGCCCATCGGTGATGCCCACACTTGTTACTTGAGACCGCTAGTTACGTTTCTCTGACAGAGACTATGGTAGTTACTAAGCAACCAAGATGCATCTTCAACCGTGCGAAAAATTAAAAACAATACCGCGAAAATCCGAGCGGTCAATATGACCGTGTATGGCCGAAATAGGTAAAAGTGATTGTATTTTCTTTGCCTTTTGTGTAATGTATATAAAAACAATTTTAAATTAAAATACAGACTCCTTTAGGAAAAGTCAGGCAGCAGCAGGATTGTATTTTTTTATTCAGAAAAGTTATTACACATATAAATTTCAAAACTGTCAAAATGACCGTCATGGCCGTTCTAGTGTTAAACCAAAGCGTAGCAGTAGTACATGTAGCCCGTATGCCCACTGTATGTTAGAAAAGATGGAGACTAGTTTTGCTCCTGGAGCTAAAACTCTTGTGTGGACGGAGATCGTTTTTGTCTCGAAACGCCGCTTAAAAAAACCATAAGGTACATCTCTGTGTAGATGTACCTTTTGTTTGAACGAGTTGGTGGGTGTGAAGCCCTCCTTAAAAGATTGTTTTCACTCCTGTCCTGCCTCTGTTAAAGTCCCTCTGCTCCTTTTTTTCTCAGCTGACCATGAACGACTTCAGCGTGCATCGGATCATCGGCAGGGGCGGCTTCGGAGAGGTGTACGGCTGCAGGAAGGCCGACACGGGCAAGATGTAAGGAGGGGAAAAAAGAGATCAAAAGCTTTAGAGAGGACACGACCCCGGCTGTGACTGCCGTGGCGTAATCTGTGGCGTTTTGTTTGTCTGAATGTCAGGTATGCCATGAAGTGCTTGGACAAGAAGAGGATCAAGATGAAGCAAGGCGAGACTCTAGCGCTCAATGAGAGAATCATGCTGTCGCTAGTCAGCACGGGGGTGAGTAACATGTGGCAGCACGCACGGTTCTGGCAGAGTGGAGATTTAAGCATCACTTCATTTGAAAAAAAATAAACAGTAAAGGATCACACAAGATAGTTCAGAATCGGCTTTATTGGCGAGGAATTTGACTCTGATTAATCTTCGCTCTCAAAGTACAACACTCACTTAACATATAAAGAATAAAAACAGAAAGGACAGTAAGAAATATAAAAAATACTGTTAACGCACTCATATTATGCTCATTTTCAGGTTCATAATTGTATTTAGAGGTTATATCAGAATAGGTTTACATGGTTTAATTTTCAGAAATCACCATATTTTTGTTGTACTGCACATTGCTGCAGCTCCTCTTTTCACCCTGTGTTCAGGTCTCTGTTTTAGCTACAGAGTGAGACCTCTCACTGCTGTAACATCTTTGTTGGCAGTCGCACATGCTCAGTAGCTAGGTAAGACTACATGATCAGTAGCTAGGTAAGATCACATGATCAGTAGCTAGGTAAGATCACATGATCAGTAGCTAGGTAAGATCACATGCTCAGTAGCTAGGTAAGATCACATCAGCTAGCTGTTTCTCCAACTTCAGCAGTACAAGGCAGGATTAGCCGGGAGACTTCTTCTAAACGAGGGCGCACTTCCAACGTTGCGTGGAACACCTGCAGAACAGGGACACGGAAGTAGTTCTTTTGTAGATTATGGTGAACTAGTGTGTATTGTAGCAGTGTTTTGCCATTCAGAACGAGCTAGCATGCTAACGGTTAGCCACCTCGTCTGGGCTACTGACGTAGAAAGCCGTGCAGATTTTGACCAGCTCACCCAGGAGACTGAAGGCAGGACACATTCAGAAACTGTATCTCACTCTAAACAGCATGGATGGATTTTATCAAAGTTTGTATGCATGTGGAAGCACCAGAGACACAAAATAACTCCCCAAATCCTAGAAAAAGTGATTTTTTCATAATATGGGCACTTTAAATATACAGTATAACAATACAATAGAATTTACAAGTTTACAAGAAATATACAATAACAATTGAAGAAGAGAGGGAAGGAATAGTGCAATATGAGTATAGTCTGAGGTTTGAGATTTAAATATAAATATAGTGCAAGGCAGTTCAGTGCAATGGTCATATAGTAATAACAGTATTGTAATTGTAAGATTAAAATATACATGAGGTAGATGAGCAGAACAGTGTTGCTTGACTTTGTTCAGTGTAAAGGGTGGGGGCTATTTCATACATGGAGATTAGTTGTTAATAAACATTTACACCCAGGACTTGTCGGGTAATGTATGACCTGTTTATCTTAAATTAGGAACCACTACACCTTCTGATGTCAGACTAAATGACCAAACATGGCCTGTTAGGTTAGCACGATCAGATAATTCCCACCCCTCATAAATGTTATGAACTCTGAAACACACATTTCTCCGTGTACACAGATATAAGACCTACAGTTCGAGAGGACTGACTGGGTTTAACCCTCGTGTTGTTAAATGTGGCAAAATCTTGTGAACTTAGCTGCTGGCGTAAACAAACCGTCCTCTCCGCTGGAGCTGGTAACACATGGCTACTTAATATGCACGTGTATGACGTCATCGGTCTTTGCCATCTTCATTCTTCCTAAACTTCACTCAGTTTTAGATTAGATTAAGGTGCAACTTTATTGTCATTGTGCAGACTACAAGTACAAAGACAACGAAATGCAGTTTGCGTCCAACCAGAAGTGCAAAAAGTGCAGAAAAGTGCAATGCGATAAACAAAGTATGGACAGGTATAGACAGGACAAGAAATACAGTGCAGTGTAGACAGTAGTATACAGTTGGTTACAGAAGGTGGTTTCGGGTAATGTATGTATATACACAATGTATGCAGTGTATTAGAAGTTACCTTATAAGAGCAGAATAAATATGGCTATGTAATATGAACAATGTATGAACAACATGTACAGATATGTGCAATGTAGTAGCAGTGACATTATACTAGTAGTAAGAATAATGTGTATTAACAGAATATATACCATATAGACAGGTATGTACAGCTATGTGCAGCGTGGTAATAGTACCATTGTAGTGCAGAAACACTAGGGCTTTAGGGCTTCACCAGATCATTTCTGTGTGTATTTAAACAGATATTCTGATTTAGCCTCAAAGTGTCGGAGCACGGACACCGTTCCGTTTCCACAGCACTGAACTGCTCCTCACTCTCTGCCCCTCTCTCTCTCTGCAGGACTGCCCGTTCATCGTGTGCATGACGTACGCCTTCCACACCCCCGACAAGCTCTGCTTCATCCTGGACCTCATGAACGGTAGGACGCCGCAGATTAAACCCAAGTCCCAGTCAGTCCCAGATTGTATTACTCAGTCAGTCAGGTCCTGAGAATCAGGGAGCTGATGGGATTCTGACCTCGCTGATGACGCCTCGTGCAGCAGCGGCCCTCCTACCACCTCCTCACGCCTCATCGCTTAGCACCTCCCTCCTCGGCCGTTTGCCAATTTTCCCAAGCTTCATCAGAGGCCCAGCCGGCCTTGACAATCAAAGCCCCGAGTCGCCTTTTTGAAAGGCAGCACAGTCCTGATTGTGCCGTGCGAGGCTGTAGCTTCAGCTTGTGTGCCATAAATATACAACTCGTCGATACACGTGAAGACAGACAGAGAGTTTGGGTGCAGGGAAGAGTTGTAGAAGGCTTCCCATCCATTCTCATTTTCTCCCCCGAGAGGATTACTATTCATGGATATTGATTGAGGCATGATGTTTTAATGAGGCCATACTGACGCTCTGTGTGTGTGTGTGTGTGTATGTGTGTGTGTGTGTGTGTGTGTGTGTGTGTGTGTGTGTGTGTGTGTGTGTGTGTGTGTGTGTGTGTTTTCAGGGGGCGACCTGCACTACCACCTGTCCCAGCACGGTGTGTTCAGCGAGAAAGAGATGCGTTTCTACGCCGCCGAAATCATCCTGGGCCTGGAGCACATGCACAACCGCTTCGTCGTCTACAGAGACCTCAAGGTGCACTCGCCCGCTTCCACAGCGTTCTCCCAAATACTCCTGAAACATTTGTTGCCTTTAAACAAGCCGTCAGGACTTCTGTTCGCTTGTGATGTCACAGCTATACTATATATAGGTAGAAAGTGCCGCTACAGTGGCGTTACGGTCATTCCCCGGCTGCAATGACGGGTGCAGAGACTCCAAGGGTTGAGATGAGGAAGAACCTGAAAACGCTGACCAATCAGAGCAGACTGGGTTGGGGGGGTGGGGGGAAGTGGAAAATACAGATAGGATTTATGTAGATTTAAACTTTGGAGCTTCGGGCTTTAACAAGGTCTCGTTCTCTAACAGATGTTGTTGGGAAATACTGGAATTGTTGGTCTTTGTAAATTATAGAGTGTGGTCTAGACCTACTCTATCTGTAAAGTGTCTTGAGATAACTCTTGTTATGAATTGATACTATAAATAAATTTAATTGAATTGAGATGTACAGGATTCCAAAAAAAACCATCCCGTAACACATGTTATATTTTAAATAGGCAGAAAGTTTTGAACAATACATGAAAATAATAATTTCCTTTTACATAAATAAAGACATAACTTGATTTCGCCAGAATGCAGGAAATGTAGTGTTTGACGCTCAGCTGTCCTGTCAAATAAAGGCCTAAAAATGCCCAAAAAATAATAATAAAAATATTCTGGATATTCTGTCCAATAAGCAAGCGACCGTCTCGACCATCGTGGCGTGTTTACAGTGTTTGGTGCGTTTGACAAAGTGCAGTGAGAACGCAAACCGAACCAAATGAAAAATTGCAACTTCACCCACGAATTGCACCGAGTCCCCCCGAACTATAGGTGTGAAAGCGCCCTTAAGGCAGTTACACACCCGGCCGATAATCGGCCGTTGGACGTCTGGCGAGGTCAGTGACTCGAGTCTGTTCGGTGTGCTCCGTGCCGTCGTCCGTTGGAGGAGCAGTCGGCCTTCATTTTGGCCGACCAGACATGTTCAGTCGGAGACAGGACAGTCGGGACTCACCCGGAAATGGTGAGCGGGATGAGCGTGACTAGAGTCTCTCAAAATCTGATGAAAATCTTTTAACTGACCTTTGTTGATCTGAAATGAAGACGGAGTCAGCAACTGCACGGCCTATTTCTCTCTTAAAATGTTTTC
>NC_050186.1:11103401-11163401 GCF_008315115.2 Sander lucioperca
TGTGTGTGTGTGTGTGTGTGTGTGTGTGTGTGTGTGTGTTTGTTTGATCTGGAGTGTGTAAATGCCAGAGGTCCGCGCCCAGTAGGTCAGGAATCAGGTGAAGTGTGTGTGTGTGTGTGTGTGTGTGATGGTTGGTGTGAGTGAGAAGAAAGTGAAAGAAGAGTGAGTGTGACGCATCTTTCCATTGATGTTTAGATCCGTGTGTTTGAACACTTTGAAGAGGCCGAGTGTGTCGGTCTCTGGGTAAAGGTTGGCGGCTGCAGAGACGGTCGGGCGGTGCAATTAATCGGAATTTTAGTCATGATTTCAGCTCCTAATGATCACAAAAAAGTAGAGTAATTAGAAATAAAAAAATGATTATTTTGCACATTACGTTATGCAAGTAAACTCTTATTTCATCTTGTGTTCTGGGGAAAATGTCACAGTTTAAGGTGTTTTCACTGTCGATTTATTTTTAACAGTTTCATTGTTATTTTAAGTTCAGTAAATGCAACATCTTTCCAGAAGTCAATGGGTAATCGTGTTAAATAATCAGGCTTTCAGTATTGACCCAAATAATCGTGATTAAGGGCCCTATTTTAACGGTCTAAGCGCACAGCGTGAAGCGGATGAAGCAGCGTTTAGGGCGTGTCCAAATCCACTTTTGCTCGTTTAACGGCGGAAAAAAGGGTCCGTGCGCCGGGCGCATGGTTCAAAAGGGTTGTACTTAGTGTCTTCATTAATCAGAGGTGGTAGTATCGAATTGAGACAGATTTATACCCGTTAAAAAACGTCTTGTAGTCGCGTTAAATAGTGGTTAACTTTTATTTTGGTACGTTTTGGTCTAATGTGGATTCGGGCACAGATCGACCAACTCAGCCCTCGTACAGTACGCAGTGTTTAAACTAAAGAAATGAACTGGACTCGGGGGTCAAGTGTACTCGGATCCGGGCCCAGGTCCCTAATTTAAAAAGCCCCATTGTACTTTATTTATATATAAATATTTAGAATTGTCACCTGCCTCCTGAGTTTTCCAATACATAACACCAATACGTTTCCACCATAAATTGGTGCATTAAAAATGTATCAGAAAGCAGGAAAATGAAGTGTATGGCACTTAAGATTTCGATTATTGGGGCTGATATTCGGCAGTTTGCAGATTATCTGTATCTGTGTTTTATTTGACCGAAAAACCAATAAAGTTAATTGATTTAAAAAGTCCCCTACTTTGGCTCTGCTACAGCTCTGTTAGCACGTTAAAACTTCAGGAAGCTATTTTAGTTTTTATTTATCCATTTTTTTGACTGCGTATTATTATATTTAAAGTTTTGTGTTGGAGTTTGTAACATTCCAAATTGTTATTATTTTGACTAAAACATTTTCATTTTTTCTCTACAGTAAATGCATATCGTTTCCAAATATCGGTTTCGTTAACTACTAAAAATCGGGATCGGTATTGGCCTTGAGAAACCAGTATCGGCCGACCCCTACTGCATTGTAATTGTCCCAAACTGCTTGGGATTATCATAAAGTGGGCATGTCTGTAAAGGGGAGACTCGTGGGTATCTAAAGAATCCGTTTCCATTCAGATATCTTGAGTTAAAAAGGGCTAGGGACCCCTTTGAAAATGGCCATGCCAGTTTTTTCCTCTCCAAAATATCTTTACATAACTCTTTATCCAGACATCTCAATATGCCTCTGCAGAATACATTTGTTCTGTATATGTTCCAGGCTTTAAGCCGTATCTCCTTAAAAAAAAGTTTGCATCCATAAAAAGTTCCGACTTTGATTTATTGAATAACATCCTTTCCGGTCTTCAGCGGTGCATTCTGAAGTCTTTTGGCTCCGGCAAAGCAATTAGACTTGTGTAAGATTTAGTTGGGAAGCTGCCGCTCCCCCATTAAGCCTGCCAGTTGTCATTTGATCACTCTCACTAAGTGGAGTGCGGCGCTCTTTGCATCTTGGACAGAAACGCTGTTCTGTCTCGTAGATATGTTTGATTTGATGTGTTGTGCAGTGCTCGCTCCTCTGCTGGATCAAAAATGTGTTGGTGTGTGAAAATCTCTCCAGCATGAACTCCTTCAGCTCTCTTAGGCTACATTTGCATTGCTACTTTTTATTTATTTTTTAAGTTTTTGAGCCAAAAGTGATCTCCGTGCACACAAGTGTTTTTATCTCCAGTAGAAGAACTAATCTCCGTTTAAACTAACACGCCCAAACCAAAATATCTCATCAACATTCTGGTATACTGGGCATGAACAGGAGGCAGCGTGGAGACTCCGCCTGCTGCTGGTAGTTGCCATGGTAACCTTAGTAGTCTCAGAGAATGAGACGTTGTGACTGATAAGACCCAATCAGGAGGAGAAACATTGGCGTGTGTTTCGGTGTTGCCAAAGGTCTCCGTTTGCGGCCGTTGAGACGGCAACACAGCCCCGCAGATTCAGAACCAAAACGGGTCAGAAGAGTTTCCAAATGTCTCCGGTTTAGGGGCTCGGAAACACCAGAGCAGGGGGAATGAGAGGGGGAAACGCCAGAGCAGGGGGAATGAGAGGGAGAAACGCCAGAGCAGGGGGAATGAGAGGGGGAAACGCCAGAGCAGGGGGAATGAGAGGGAGAAACGCCAGAGCAGGGGGAATGAGAGGGGGAAACGCCAGAGCAGGGGGAATGAGAGGGGGAAATGCCAGAGCAGGGGGAATGAGAGGGGGAAGCGCCAGAGCAGGGGGAATGAGAGGAGGAAATGCCAGAGCAATTCTTTTTTTTTTTTTTTGAAAGGTGTGATTGGCAGTGTGCCTGATTTTATTCTTGCTCTTGCTCTCCTTCCCGTCCTCTTGACCTCTCCTTTCTTTCTTCAAGTGTTGGAATGGGACTACGTAAATCTACTCAAGGACTGTACTTAAGTACTTGTTTTCATGCTTCTTTATACTTCCACTCTGCATCTCCGAGGGAAATATTACACTTTTTGCTGCGCTACATTTATCTGACAGGTTCAGATTTTTGCACACAAAGAGAATAGAGTTTTTCTATAATGTGGTATTAGTTTGTGGTATTCTTACTGAAGTAAAGCGTCCGAGTAGAGCTGCAAAGATGAATCGATTATTTGATTAATTTCATCACCTCTATTAACCATAGTCCTCATAAATCCACCAGAGGTTAGAACGGCAACACAAAGAGAGAGGAAGGTAACGGACATCCGGCGGAATTTCGGCGGCATTGGAGCAATCCCGGAAGTGGAACGTCGTGGGTATAGACAAAATTTCTAGTGATGAATTGGCGAAAACACATTTTATTTCTCTGATTCACGGCATAGTCCTAGGCGCTCCCTCTCTTTAGTTACGCTCTAGCTTGCGGGCGCACATTGAGCCTCCGTTAACAGTTTGTAACAGAAATAAAATTGATTCTGGATCATTTTATTGTAGCTGACTTTACCAGCTGACTTCTCTATTGGCTGTTGAAACAGGTAACGTCTCTTACGTTCTAAAACCAGCCTCTGGACACTCAACCGGCTGACTTCTCTATTGGCTGTTGAAACAGGAGACGTCTCTTACGTTGTAAAACCAGCCTCTGGAGACTCGACCAGCTGACTTCTCTATTGGCTGTTGAAACAGGAGACGTCTCTTACGTCCTAAAACCAGCCTCTGGAGACTCGACCAGCTGAGTCGCAGCGACGCCATCAGCTGGTTCGAGTCGAGCTGAGACGGACCGGTTCAGACCGCTGAAACTTTTCTCTGCGACGTTCTAAAACGGTTTCGTCTCGTGGTGAATCTTTGGTCTGAACTGGGCCACGAAGCCAACTGTTTGGATAATCGGTTTGGGCAAAGCTTCTCTGATGTCCGCTTGTTAAACGTGAATATGTTCTAGTTTCTTCTCTCTGTGACAGTAAACTGAATATCTTTGAGTTGTGGACAAAACAAGACATTTGAGGACGTCATCTTGGGCTTTTGGGAAACACTGATCCACATTTTTCACCATTTTCTGACATTTTAGAGACCCAACAACTACTCCATTCCTCCAGGAAATAATCAACAGATTAATCGGCAATAGAAAATAATTGTTAGTTGCAGCCCTAGATCTGTGTCCCTTCTCCGTCACGGCTTTTTTTTTTTCCAGTGATCTCAGTCAGTGTGTCAGCATATTTTTTTTTCTTTTTGTCTTTCTCTCTCCAGGCACAGTCCCTTCAGACAGCACAAGACCAAAGACAAACATGAGATTGACCGCATGACGCTCACCATGGTAAGACACTTCTACATGTTTCCTTTAGGGTGTACATGGCCAAAGGTGCACATGATGACAGATGCACATATATATCAAGGAGTCTTTGTGTAAACTGTAGCAAACCATAAAGCGCATATGATTCTTTACTTAACCCTTAACACATGGGCTTGGCCCTTGTTTGCCTGCCAGTAATACCAAATGCACACAGATGTTTATATCCCTATGCATACTGAGCTGTGTGTGAACACATCCCTGACGCACGCCAAGTCAAAGGAGTTGGATCTAACCGTGTGAGTTTCTAAACGTGTCGACTAGAGCTGCAAAGATTAATTGATTTAGTTCTGTTTAACCAGAAACGGCTCTGAGGTCGCTAGCGCTAAACCCTCCGGACTCCATTTAAAAAAACCATACTTTTAGCGTGTGTGGAGCCAACGTATTTTCACATGTAAATCAGTAAACTATGTGTTTATTTCAACCAAAACTAGAGATGTGATGTTTGGGAAAGTGGGAAGATGACCCAAAACAGCTTTTCATGGTTTTATTTAGTTTCTGTCGACTTTGAATGAAGTGTATTTTACGTTGCTAAAATTACTGTTTATTTACATGGAGTCTGGTGGGTTTAGCGAACACAATTTCGCGGATGTTTTTATGTTTAAAAAAAGGATCTTACTCTTTAACAGAAAGGTCGACCTCCTTAGAAATCCTTTCCATAATGTTGTCAGACACTTAGAATATTAATCAGTCAGTGGCAAAGCGAGCCCTTTTGCATAATTGTCCTATTAACTTGCATTGTTGTAGCTTGTTCCGCCGCTGCCGACTGCAGCGATCTCGCTTAATACTGGACCAATGTCAAAGGTCGTTGTTCCCATCAGTCACTTAGACACAAAAACATAGGAAAATAGGGTCCAGGTAGTTAGCCTTTAAGAACAGAACTTCTGCCGGCGGCCGCAGGACATTGTTGTTTCCATGATCCTGTTCAGATCGGTCTAAAATTAAAACCTTAACTGTTAGAGCGTCCATTCTTTTTGCAGCAGAAAGCTAAGGCTTCCGTCTTTTGCGTCATCACGCTGCACACTTGTGATGACGTCATCACGTTACATGACATTCATTGCAAAACGTGTTACACCATTTCTAATGCAGATGAAACTATCAAAACGCCTTTACACTCTGCTCTTAAAAATGAGCATACCTCAAAAACTAAAACATGAACAAAGTTCAAATAACTCATGGAGCGTTAAGAAATATTTTCTTCATGTTTCATCATTTAGAAACTGTTTGGATCAACATGTTTTGTGTGTTTATTTAGTATAATTTGTGTCCAATTTTTGTGTTTTGTTCACAATTTCAATAGTTTTATTAACTACTTGTATTTATTGACTTGCCTAACTTTTCAGCTTAGGTTCTACAGATTTTAGGGATATGAAGCATTTGAAGATACTCTTAAGAAATGGCATCACAATATGCAAAAATACCAACGTACTTTAGGCAATGGAAGCCCATTTCTTCGAGTTTGAGGCGTTAATCGTTTAGTTGTCAACCATTCAACTAATCTCCAACTATTTTGATAATCGATTAATCGGTTTGAGTAAAAATGTGATGTCAGCTTGTTAAATGTGAATATTGTTCTAGTCTCTTCTCTCTGTGACAGTAAACTGAATATCTTTGAGTCGTGGACAAAAACAAGATATTTGAGGACGTCATCTTGGGCTTTTGGGAAACACTGATCCACATTTTTTACCATTTTCATGACATTTTAGAGACCAAATAATAGAAAATAATCGACAATGAAAACAACCGTTAGTTGCAGCCCCAGTGTCGACAGTGTTTCTCCCACCTGACAGATACATGTCTGTGTTTTTTGGGTCATCTTTTGCTCTCTCCGCCCAGCACCCGGCTGTGTGTTTACTTTTGCTGTGTCATGGGAAGACGCAGGAGATGAGGCATAAGACAGAAACTCTGCTTAGATCAACTGAGCCAGCAGCCACGCTAGGAAAGTTAAAGTACACCCCCACGGGTCAAATGGATTTAAAGCCACGTCCAGCACAGGTTTACTCAGAGAGTCGGGGATCTGTGGTTAAAGAAAAACAAAGAAAATAGGCAAGCTTAAAAATGCACCCTGCATTGCCGTTTCATCTGGTTTAAATCCATGTATTTTTAATCAAATTTAAAGTCGGCTTTAAAGTCTGGGATGGGAGTTCTGGTTTATTAGCATTTCTTTAACCCTCGTGTTGTCGCTTTTTAAAAAAATGTTTACTTTTTTTTTTTTTTTTTTAAGATTATTTTTAGGGCATTTTTTGGCGTTTATTCGACACGACAGCAGAAGACATGAAAGGGGAGAGAGAGGGGGAATGACCAGTTTTTTTTTTGTTATTGTTGCGGGCAAAGATCCTTGATTATGCGGCACGTTTTCTTAAAGAATGCGATGGACTATGCGGGATATTTATGCAATTTTATGCGATGAAATTGCGGGAACTTGCAAAAATTGTTTTAAAACTGCGGTTTCATCATGGCTTCAACGCGGGGTTTGCAGCTCTGGTTTATTGGCATTTCTTTAAACCAATCACAATCGTCTTGAGCAACGGTGCTACGTCAAAAAATCCTCGGGAAGGAGTAGGGTTGGGCATCGTTTGGATTTTAACAATTCTGATTTCAATTCCGATTCTTCCTTCTGATTCCAGTTCTCATCGATTCTAGATATCGATTCTTTGAGGGGTGGAGTTGAAATGGGTCACATGTCTATTTCACAAATAAGAGGAAAGTTTTATTTTGATTCAATGGTGGGTTGCAGTTTTACAGCTTTTTTAACGTAAAATAAAGCCACACTAGAGCGCCGCTTACTGTGCTCCAAGGCTGCAACACAACAAGCGCCTGGCTGCTACGGAAACCAAAACTTGCGCATGTTAAATTTGGATCCGATGATCAGATTTGAAACCAAATCGGATTCTTGATGCCCAATCCTAGGAAGGAACTTGTTTTGGTGGAACGTGTACGTTCAAAAGTAGTTTTAGTCGTGCAACAGAAAACTCAGATTGGACAGATAGTCTAGCTAGCTGTCTGGATTTACCCTGCAGAGATCTGAGGAGCAGTTAACCATAGTCCTCACAAATCCACCGGAGGTTAGAACGCCAACACAAAGGAAGAGGAAGGGGACGGACATCCGTCCAAAAATGAGGGCCATCCGGCGGAATTTCCGGCGGCACCGGAGCAATCCCGGAAGTGGAACGTTGTCGATATATAGACCATCTTTGGATAAACTTAATCGGCCACTGAGTGCACTCTTCCTGGTAGCGCTGTGTGTCCATCAAAGCGTGTTTTCCTGATACCAGTAGCACATTTCAGCAACAAGGCTACAAAGTGCTTTGCATTAAACATGAAAGAGCAGTTACAACAATTAAGAACATCTGTTAAAGAGAATATAAAATAGAATAGAAATAAAGAATTAAATAGAATAAGACAGGTATGAAATATATGAACAATAAGTGTTCTACAGACCAAAGAAAAAAAATCTTTGTTTGGTACAGATCCTCATGAAAAATCACACTTTAAAGGTGCCGTAGGTAGGATTGTGAAGATCCAGGACTTAGCCAAAAAATTTGAACATCGACAACTTCTCAGTCCCTCCCCCCTTTCTGCTAAAGCCCAAAACTGTCTCCTAAGCCCCTCCCCCCACAAGGGAGAATGAATGCGTGTGCATGAGCAATGATTGACACGCAGTTAGACACACCCCCTGGCCCTGATTGGTGCATCTGAACAGTTAGACACCCCCCCTTGCCCTGATTGGTGCATCTGAACAGTTAGACACCCCCCCTTGCCCTGATTGGTGCATCTGAACAGGGAGCTGTGGAGCCTGTAGGTGGAGCCAGAGGAGCTGGATTTATTTTTAAATGACCTGCTTC
The DNA here is from genome assembly GCF_008315115.2 of Sander lucioperca. Taxonomy (NCBI): domain Eukaryota; kingdom Metazoa; phylum Chordata; class Actinopteri; order Perciformes; family Percidae; genus Sander; species Sander lucioperca. The sequence continues at coordinate 11,111,489 of NC_050186.1, forward strand.
ATGTAGTTCTACTGGAACATAGGGTCAGTTTCAGCAAATATGACAGAAAGTTAGTTCTATAAGTTTTACCTACTGCACCTTTAATCCTTTTCATTTTTTTCATTTTTATATTTTTCAATGAAAATGAGAACAGTGATACAAAAATGATCATTCCCTCCAGCGTCGTGAATCATATCCCAATCACAATATCAGTCAAAAGAATCACAATTGGATGTTTCCCTCCTATGGTGCAGCCCTGGTATCGAGCGTGTCGTTGTCCGTCAGAGGAATATGCTGCCGAGGCTTTTGATGTCACGGGTCAGATTGAGCAAACACCCGGGATGAATGGTGTCCATTGAGCCCACCCGGTGGTGACATATCTGCTCTCACCCACTCCTTTTTCCCCCCCTTTCCTCTTCACATGCAAGCCCGAGCGCTGCGAAGGCGTCGCGTTGCGTTTGAGCTCTGACACGTTTACAGTGACAAACTGCAGAGTGAGTTCTCCTCGGCACAGCTTTGCTCCTCTTCACTCGGCCTGCCAGCAGCAGTGGTCCGTCACGGTGGAACCCGTCCAAATCTCTGTGTCCGGTTATAGGTTTTGTCGGGACATGAAGCAAGTGAGAAGGGTAGCTGCTCTCTCTCGCACACACACACGCACACACACACACACACACACACACACACACACACACACACACACAGACAGATCTACACACATACAGGTACACACACACGTACACATACGTACACACACACACAGATATACACACATACAGGTACACACACACACGTACACATACGTACACACACACACAAGTACACAAACACATACACATGAAGACACACACACACACACACACACACACACACACACACACAGACAGATCTACACACATACAGGTACACACACACGTACACATACGTACACACACACAGATATACACACATACAGGTACACACACACGTACACATACGTACACACACACACACAAGTACACAAACACATACACATGAACACACACACACACACACACACACACACACACACACAGACAGATATACACACATACAGGTACACACACACGTACACATACGTACACACACACAGATATACACACATACAGGTACACACACACACACGTACACATACGTACACACACACACAAGTACACAAACACATACACATGAACACACACACACACACACACACACACACACAGACAGATCTACACACATACAGGTACACACACACGTACACATACGTACACACACACACACACAAGTACACAAACACATACACATGAACACACACACACACACACACACACACACACACACACACACACACACAGACAGATATACACACATACAGGTACACACACACGTACACATACGTACACACACACACACACACAAGTACACAAACACATACACATGAACACACACACACACACACACACACACACACACACACACACACAGACAGATATACACACATACAGGTACACAAACACATGTACACACACACACACACACACACACACACACACAAAGTATGGTCTTTCAAATCACAATAAATCCAGATTAGGATTTTAATCCAGCCATTTATTTTGGTTTATCCCTTTAATCCTCGTCTGTGTGTGTGTGTGTTAGAGAGAGAGAGAGAGAGAGAGAGAGAGAGAGAGAGAGAGGGGACAAGGCTGCGATTCGGCCCCGACCGGGCTAAAAATACTGCCCTATATGCCTTTGTGTTTATTAAACATGATGAATGGTCTCATTACATAAACACGATAGAAGCAGACGGCAGTGAAGAAAGAAAGGGGCTGAGAACAGGAAGAGATGGATGGAAGGAGGGACGGAACAGATCCCGATAGATGGCACGGCTCCACGAAGCAGAACGTAAAGGCCCGTCAGCAGAAAAACAAACGGGCGGAGGCTGACTGTTCACTCGTATTATACAGCAGAGGTTTTCAAAATGGGAGGAGAGAGTTTAAAGGTGCCATATTGTTGAGATTTCCATGTCGAGAGAGAGAGAGACAGAGAGAGAGAGAGAGAGAGAGCTGCAGAAACGTCAGATAGGTCACACCTCCGTGTTTGACTTTATATCTTTTAAATGGCACAGTTACGGCTGAAAATGACAACAGAAAGACCCAAGTTTGCCGATTTCACGTATCTCTGCAGTTAAAATGAACTGCCATGTGTCTACCCGGAAGTGATTGTTGTGTCAGCGCGTGATTCAGTCTGTACACTGGAACACTCTCCTCTATCATTCATATACACACGTTTGCAATCAGGGTTTTCCCCGCCATCATAAGGTTCAGGTGCAGCACCTCAGATGAATGGATCTAACTTAAAGACTTGTCCCCGATCTAATGATTGTAGTCGGACTTCTTCAGCTTTAGGTTTTGTCTTTTGAGAGTTATTTGTGTATCATCTGCTCTATCTTTTCCAACGTTTTAGACACAGATATGGTGACAATAACGGTCCCAAATGATGTGAAAAAGAGACCCAAAACTACCACAAAGAGACACAAACCGACTACAGAGACACCAAATGAACACAGAGACCCAAAACAAGACTTTGGCAGCCATTCATTCATTTCATTTATTATACAGGAAAATTTAAAAGCAACAATTAAGTTACAATAAACGGGCCTGACTCAGTTTAAAAACTGGTTTACAGCAGGTTCCTGTTCTGCAGCAGGTTCCTGTTCTGCAGCAACATAGAACAATGAACACAATTTCAGCACATTTATACAGGACGTTATTATTGACTAGACAGATACAAACAGATAACACATTAAATACAGAAAAACAAGACTAAAAACCATACATGAACAATCAGTGTGTGCACGTATGACTATCAAGAAGAAACAGTTTATATGACTTTTTGAAATATGTGATGGATGATGATGTGATGGAAATTTTGGTGTAAATATAGAAAAAGGATTTCTGACCGTAGTTGTTTTTGTATGGGGGAACTGGAACCATTGTTCCTTGTTGCGCAATGTATCTGGATACCCCTTGCGTCCTTGCTTGGTTTTAAGGGGCATCTAGCGCTTCCTCTTAGCCCTACCCGTCGCTCAAAACGAGAATTGGGACAGCCCTTACTCTCACGTGAACGCGCGAAACTAAGGGGAAGGGGTAAGACAGAGAAATGGGATTCACCCTTAACCCTCCTGTTGTCGTCGGGTCAAGTCTAAACCCCTTTTTCAAAAGTTTTCCATATCAGAAATGTGGGTTTCTTTCAACAAAATTGCCCAAAAATAACATGGATGGTTCAACGCAGCGCTTCTCAATTAAAATGTTAAAAAAAAAAAAAAAAAAAAAGTCAAAGAATGTTGACTGAAATGACATAAAAGTGCCAAAAGTCAAAAAACGACTAATAAAATGCATTGAAAGCGTAGAAAACAGCAGAATAAAGCTTTGAAAGAAGCGTCAAACAACAAGGCACGAACAAAAAAAAACAAACAACAAAAACGTAAAAAAAAAAAAAAAGTAAAAAATGTTGAACAAACCATCGAAAAACGTGTTGAAAAAATTTGAAAAAAGTGTTGATTTTCAGTTTTGACCCGGGAGGACAACACAAGGGTTAAAGGAGACAAAAAAAAAAATGACCAAAAAAGACACAACACGACTACAAAGAGACGCAAAAACCCACAGAGAGACATAAAATGTCCCATTTTATTGAACCCCCCACCACCAAATACACACACCTAAGTAGGCCTGCACGATTAATCGTTATAAAATCGGCATCTCAATTCACCCCTGTTCACAATTTAATAAAAATTTTTTTGGGGGGGCTGCATTTCCGGCCTTTATTTTGATAGGACAGCCGAAGACATGAAAGGCAAGCAGTTAAAGAGTGTGCTCAGAAATCATTCTGTTTTTGATACGGTACTTAAATTGGCAATTAACCAACTCCATTTCTCTAGAGACTGAAGCTGTAGCTGCAGCATGTTGATTGACATGTTTTAATTATGTAAAGACATGTTGGAGGAGTTCAGATAGAGCCGGTATCAGGGCCATATTTAGTTAATTGTGTTATAGGTCACTATTTTTGGTAGCCTACTGTACTTAAATTGAAGACTCACTTGTTCAGGCTAGCTTTTGGGTAGCCTGTCTTTTTAGTTATTGATAATTGTATCTGAGATAGGGTGAGAAGCTCAGTCATCCGTGAGGAGCTCGGAGTAGAGCCGCTGCTCCTTCGCGTCGAAAGGAGCCAGTTGAGGTGGTTCGGGCGTCTTGTAAGGATGCCCCCTGGGCGCCTCCCTAGGGAGGTGTTCCAGGCACGTCCAGCTGGGAGGAGGCCTCGGGGAAGACCCAGGACTAGGTGGAGGGATTATATCTCCAACCTGGCCTGGGAACGCCTCGGGATCCCCCAGTCGGAGCTGGTTAATGTGGCTCGGGAAAGGGAAGTTTGGGGTCCCCTGCTGGAGCTGCTACCCCCGCGACCTGATTATTATTATTCTACTGACTTATTGTCTATGCACATTGTAAAGCACAATTTTATTTATACAGCGCTTTTCACAGACAAGGTGTCTGTGAAAAGCTCTGTATAAATAACATTTACTTACTTACTTAAATGGCCATTATGTATTCTATTTTCTTTGTTCGTTGAAGCCTCTGTGTTTACAGGCTCGTGGTGATGCACAGTGTGCTATAAGGTGCCAAAAAAAAATCCATGTTTAGTACTGCCAATTTGTTTAGTTTTGTCATGGTTCATGTGTGCAGTGAACATTACACTTTGTGAGAAAATAATCGTGGCAGAGAATCGTGATATCAATTCTAAGCTAAAAAATCGTGATTCTTATTTTTCCCCGAATCGTGCAGGCCTACTGCTAAGTCTTCCACAGAGCTAGGGAGAACACCGATCAGATCTAGTTTCATGTGTGTCTGCCCGCTGTGTCAGACTGACTGAAAACCCCTGTACTACAGCAAAAGGTACAAATGATGCCTGTACAAATGGTACACCCCATTCTCACTTTCACTCTCTCTCTCTCTCTCTCTCTCTCTGTTTCCTCCCTCTGTCCCTCCCTCCCCGTTTCCCTCGCAGAATGTGGAGCTGCCGGACTCTTTCACCGCAGAGCTCAAAGACCTGCTGGAGGGGCTGCTGCAGAGAGACGTATCCAAGAGGCTCGGCTGTCAGGGCCGAGGGTACGACAACACAACACAACAACAACACACAAACACGTTAACCTCCCTGCCGTCTCGCCGTCTCGAGTCCACGGCCGCGCAAATGAATTCATCAGTCAGGCGGATTTTTTATTTATTTTTTGCCAGACGTGTTCATTAAAGGGCCGGAAACACACCGGGCCGTGTAGTTTGCGGCCTGAGTGAAGACGCATAGAAACGGACATCAAGCGTTCCGACAGAAGCTGACTTCATAACTATTTTCATCAGCGCTGTCGTTTCACATCAGCTTCTGAGTAACCCCGAGTGATGGATCACTGTCTGTGCTGGTGTTTGGCTAAAAAGCAGCATGGGGGAAGTAATGTGGCAAACACTGCCACCTAGTGTGCAAATACGTTCACACATCCTCATTTTATTTATATTTCAGTCATTTCTTTTATGCCTTTGTTTCATGTAGCCTCTTTTTGTTTTAATTTGTAATTGCTCATAATATATATATATTAGGGATGCACATGTAATCGCAATTTTATCCACATCGCAAAAAGGCTTAGTGCAATATCTAAATGGATCCAAAGGTGGGCACAATATTTTGTTAAAGGCAGAATGTGTCAAACTACACATCTTTTCCTAGAGACTAAAGAAAAAAAATCTTAATTTGGTATAATCATTTTTTTAATATATCATAATCATATCCCAATCGCAGTCAGAAATACTCACAATTAGATATTATTCTCATATTGTGCAGCCCTAATATATATACAGTACATACTATATATACAGTATACTGTAAATATAGTATATATTCTTTTTGTTCTCTCTTCCTTAGGTGAAATTCATAATCCTCTAGTTTTTTTTTTCTTCTTAATCTCAACTGCACAATCTTTCTGTTATTTAATTTCTTGATGTCTTTCTGTTGTCATGATTTTATTGTGCGAATAAAACCAATAATTAAAAAGAAAGCATGTAAATGTACACATTAGTGACAACCTCCTGTGTTTCTGTCCCCCAGAGCCCCGGAGGTGAAGGAGCATCAGTTCTTCAAAGGCATCGACTGGCAGCAGGTGTACCTCCAGAAGGTGAGTCGGCAGCAGCGTCTCTTTGTTCTCTGAGTGCAGCTGTTTGGTTATTTATTTGTGTTTTTAAAGATTTCTTTATTGAACCTTTTTGTTTCGGTCAATTTCGTTCACGACCGATGAAGCCATTAGTTTCTTTTCTTTTTAAGACGCTGTCAACCCATCTGAAAGCACCTGTTCTACGGTGTAGTTTATTTTTAGGTTGCAGTGTTTTTTCAGTTTTAGCAGTGGGGGCAGGTCTGTCCAGACCCCGCGGCCCGCCGCCAAATGTTTTACGTATGAAACGGAGCTGACCCCTCGCTGCAACACAAACACATATATTTACTCACCTCCATTCACACACAATGAGGCATATTTTCAGTTGTGATTGAACTGTTATTTTTTGAGGAACTATAGGGCACTTAAAGCGTAACTCTCGCCAAAATGCAACTTAGGGTCTTTTTGTGAATGTTTAAACTATTTAAACATTAGTAAACAATGTTGTCAACTAGGGCTGCAACTAACGATTATTTTCATAGTCGATTAATCTGTCGATTATTTTCTCGATTAATCGATTAGTTGTTTGATCTATAAAAATGTCAAAACATGGTGAAAAATGTGGATCAGTGTTTCCCAAAGCCTAAGAGGACGTCCTCAAATGTCTTGTGTTGTCCAAAACTCAAAAGATATTCAGTTTACTGTCACAGAGGAGAGAAGAAACTAGAAGATATTCACATTTAACAAGCTGGAATCAGAGAAATCAGATTTTTTTTTAATAAAAAAATGAAAAAAAATGACTCAAACGATTAATCGATTATCAAAATAGTTGGCGATTAATTTAATAGTTGACAACTAATCGATTAATCGATTCATCGTTGCACCTCTATTGTCAATGCTTTCGTTAAGGTGTAGAGCTCCTGGTGATACTTGGAGCAAAGTCTCATGTTGTGTCGAGCCTTGTTAGTGTTTTAAAAATAGCTATTTTGAGGCTAGCATCAAAGTTCCCCTAGCACTCCCATTCAAAAGGCCATTTGACCCAAAAACGTAAATACGGTGAATCTTAAAAGTGGCGATTCCGTCCTAAATATGCTTTTAAACGAAAGTTTGACTCGGGTACATTCACAAAAAGACCCTAGGTTGCATTTTGGCGAGAGTTACACTTTAACATCTACAACTGGTCTACAAAATGAATTTTACATGAAATTCTTCCCAGGAAAACCAAAACCCAAAGTATAGAATGAAATATTACACAGACTCACTTACTGTTTTAATGTTTCCAGATGTTTGACATCAGGACGATGAGCTGACAGAACTGACCAGTTGAACGTTGTCCAATCAGAACGGACCCACCGCGGTGGCGTCTTTTTGGTGGAGCTGTTGGTTTAATAGTCGACTCAGAAGGAAGCGAATGTTTTGACAATAAACTCCATCAACACAACAGTCTGTGGAGTTAAACTGGACGGGCCCAAAAACCTCTGGATAGTTCTACTTGTTAAATAGCAATGTGAGCGGCAGGATCATTTAAAAGGCAACCGCGACTACTGTGTGCGTCTGCCCTGTTTCTGATAACGTGGCGGCAGAAATGTTGCCGTGGCGGGCCGCCACTACACAATCAACATACAGGAAACACTGGGTTACATGGACTGTGTTTCAGCTAACACGAACAACTCGTTAGTTGTCATTCGTTCAAACTTCTTTATTTAAGTGCTAAGATATAAAATGCTGCGTGGACTAGCCAGAGCGTCTTCCGCAGCGCCGTGGAGGAAGGTCTGGCAGTGCGAGACTATTATATTTTATACATTTGAAAACATTTTTTTGCCCTTTTGGCTCTAGCAATAAACAAGCTGTTCTTTAATCTAGCCGACTGTCGTTCTGCGCTCTCAGTTCTTCTTTTAAAGCATCAGTTCAGGCAGTGGTTAGGCCCCGACCGTGTTTTTAAAAGTACCCTTTTAACAACAGCATTGGAACGTAGGAAAGCTTTTTTGCACACCTCTCTTGTCGGGCAGGTGCGTAGGATATGATCAAAAGTAGCAGATCAAAAGCTTAGAGAAGAGTCCCACACACTGAGCATCACGCAAGCAATAATCTATTTAGAAAAATACAACGTTTCGGTCCTAGACCTTCATCAGGTAAACAACATTGGAAAAAAAAAAAGACACAATATTGACTATTGACAGGTGCAATAACAATATGTTGGTCTCAGTTTGCAGCAGATCAGGTCATGGCTGTCTGTTTAAAGCGACACTATTGGTCCAATACAGTCCCAGTTGCTATGGTTACCCCGTCACTTCAGGGGAAGAGCACCGCTTTGGGACTGTGGCCTTGTTGTTTTGCTCACACTCCTCTCTTTCTGCCATTTTGTTCGTCTCTCTTACTGTGTTCTCTCTCCCTCCGTCTGCAGTACTCTCCTCCTCTAATTCCTCCCCGGGGCGAGGTGAACGCCGCCGACGCTTTCGACATCGGCTCCTTTGATGAAGAGGACACCAAGGGCATCAAGGTAAAGCAGGCTCTGACACACCCGCACACTCCTGTATGTAGAAGTATCTGCGGTTGCTTTCACACCTGCCTCGTTTGGTGCGTTTTGGTCGGCTAGTCAAACAAACGGGGGTCTCACTTCGCTTCCAAGTGAACTACAGTTCGGTTATTACTGAGCTCTTCTGGGCATTTAAAGGTGCTCTAAGCGATGTCACACGTTTTTAGGCTACAACATTTTTTGTCACATACAGCAAACATCTCCTCACTATCCGTTAGCTGCCTGTCCCCTGAACACACTGTAAAAAAACATCTCCTCACTATCTGCTAGCTGCCTGTCCCCTGAACACACTGTAAAAAACATCTCCTCACTATCTGCTAGATGCCTGTCCCCTGAACACACTGTAAAAAAACATCTCCTCACTATCTGCTAGATGCCTGTCCCCTGAACACACTGTAAAAAAAGATGCGGTCTCTGTAGACAGTCCAGGCTCCACAAACGGCAAAAAAAACAAACTGTGCCAACCTGCACCACCAAACATAACAAACAGTCTTCCAGCCAATAACAGACAAGAAGGATTTGGGGGTGGGGGTCGGGGGGTTAGTTTGCGGAAGCACAGAAGGGAGGGGGAGGGGACGGGATGAGGAGGAGGGAGGAGCGAGCTAGCCTCCGTTTTGTTTGAAAATACTTTGAACGTCAACAAGAAGTGCCGTCACCCAACGGCGCTTAGAGCAGTCATTAAATTATAAACAAACAATTTTTTTGCGTCCACTATAAGTTCTGTTTGACAGGCTCTGATTATTATTCTAAGTGTCTGACAACATTATGGAAAGGATCTCTACAGAGATAGACCTTTTAGTTAAAGAGTAAGATCCTTTTTGTTTAACCAGAAACAGCTCAGAAATCGCCATCGTTAAAACCCACTAGACTATCATCATCAGACACACTTCATTTAAAGTCGACAGCAACAAAATAAAACTATGAAAAGCCGTCTTGGTTCATCTTTCCACTGTTCCAACAATCACCACTCGGGTTTGGTTGAAATAAACCCTTAATTCACCCATTTACATGTGGAAATATGCTGGCTCTATACACGCTAAAAGTCCTGAATATTTACATGGAGTCTGGTGGAGTTTGGTGATGGTGATTCTGGAGCAGTTTCTGGTTAAACAGAAAGGATCTAACTCTTTAACAAAAAGGTCTATCTCTGTAGGGATCCTTTCCATAATGTCATCAGACACTTAGAATAATAATCTGAGACTGTCAGCGGCACAAACAGAACTTTTAGTGGACGGTAACTGACGGTGAACATTTGTCCTTTTAGAGCTACAATTCTAGAGATTGTTTGTTCACATCATCCAGGTTGAAAAATACTGAAAGTATCAGGTACAAGAACATGTCGTTCTCCCCGTGAACTCTGTCACTGTGGTTAGTGCTTCTCAGAAAGCCATTAATACACAAAGGCCACATACCTTTTTTTTTCCCTCCTCTGACTAAGTGCAGAGCGGCTAGAGTTTGCACTTCCAGAATCATGTGGACATTACTTTCGCTAAAAGGTACAGCTGTAGAATCATAAAGCAGCGGTTGTTTGGACTGAAAGCAACTCAAAAGTATATTTGTTTTCTCCCTGTGATTCCTCCCTTCATTAACGTTAACGTGGCGGCAGTTATTCACCCTCTGACACTCCAGTGCAGAGAAATAAAAGACGGGTGTGTTTACATTCCCCCCGGCCGCTGCTTGTCATTAACGAGGAGTAATAATACCGCGAGGCGCCGCAGTCCCCCGACGTTAATCCAGTCCGGACAAAACGATCGTTTTTCTCTCTAAAAAGAGAACAAAGAGTCTGTAAAGATGACTGCAGCGTGAACACGCGCTGTGACCAGCTCTTTATTACTCTCCGTGATACAAACAGGGGCTGCACAAACACATGAGAAAGACTTCTCATTATAATCCGCAGCAGCACAAACTACAGCAAGCTGAAATGATCGCACAGTTGAATCAACGGCCTCCTAAATATATTATAACCTTCATGAAGGATTTATTGCACCACTGTTGTATAAGTCCAAACTTGTTTTAGCCAGCTGTACCTTAAAACAAAAAGACTGGCAACTGAGTGTTTATGAGCTGTACATTTTTATATTATAATATTGTAATTGAAGGTCCACTGTGTAGTGTTTTTAAGTATTTCATTAGCTAAAATCAATGTCTTCATTCATAAACAGTGTTGGGCAAGTTACTTCCAAAATGTAATACATTATAGATTACTAGTTACTGTCATTTGAGAGTAATTAGTTATGTTACAATATTACTGTCTCTGAATTGTAATGCGTTACACTACTTTTGAGTTACTTTCACCAAAATAACAGGGGAAGTTTGATTTGGCAGCTAGCTTGTGAATTTCACCACCAGATCAATAAAGTCTCGTCTTTATCCACTTTAATACATCATAGATTATTCATATTTTGTATAATTAATATAAATATGCAAAGTAACTAAAGCTATACAAAATAGATAAGTAAAACATAACAGGCAAGTAGGAGAAAATGAAAATACTCAATTAAAAGTACGACATTGTTGTAAAATGTTTGTTTATAGCACTTCAATAAGAAATTCATGTTGTTTAGTTTAAAACACTCTAAAGGAAATGTTCAGTTATAGTGTGATTAAAACTCACTATTAACATTATTTACAGTACTTGATTTACAGCTGATTTGTGAAAAGGTAGCCTACACAACCTTATTTAACATGCTGTCCGTACCGTCACCTGTTGGGACATACATGCTGTCCGTACCGTCACCTGTTGGGACATACATGCTGTCCGTACCGTCACCTGTTGGGACATACATGCTGTCCGTACCGTCTCTGGTTCTGACCACGGGAACAGAAACAGGACAGCTCACTTCAACGCAGCGTAATAACTCCTGAAAATAATATCCATCTCGCAAATGTATCTGTCTCTGCAGTCATCTCAACCATCGAATACAGCGGCAGGAAAATAATACGGCTTTTTTTTTTCTTTCTGTGAAGAAATGTGTCGCGGTGTTGGTGAATTCTTAAAAAAACAATGCACCACTAAATGTTGCGTTAAAATGCGTTGTAACTCGCGTTACTGAGATTGTAACGAGTATAATATTACTATTACTGCGTTACAGCAAAAAGGAATACATTACTGTAATTGCGTTACTTTTGTAACGCGTTACTCCCAACACTGTTCATAAATATGTCCTCATTGGTGTAAAATGACCTCTGCCAATGATCTGACTCGTAAGCGAAGAATTTCTTATCTGTATTTACATCGGACGGGCAAGTCCAAGGAGGCTTCCATGTCGTTCCTCCATTTGAAAAACTCTAATGGCTGAGAGGGACATAGAGCACTAGCCTACCTGTCTAGTTAATCCACAACGCGTTCTCGTTCAGAGCCATTCGTCACGTGACTGAAACCAGCTGAGACGGAGAAGGAGATCAGTGAGAGGCGCTTGTCACCGCCCCGGCAAATTTGAAAGCCTGCAACTGCCCTTTAGTTCATAATGGAGGATCATACTAATGCCGAGCCACAGGAGAAGGAATCCTCGTCGCCAAAAAAGCGAAAATTGGAAGACATATCGTCATAGCTTCTTGGTCCATACTGGCTACCGTAGTTGCAACACGCATTTGAAAAAGCGAGGCGCTAGAGAGCGCTATTCGTTTGAATGCAAAATACAATTTCACCGCTAGATGGGAGAAATTCCTACACAGTGTACCTTTTTTAAAGCTACAAGAAATGTCAAATCCAGGCATCTTTAACCCCTATGTTCCACCGGGTGCGTCAACGCTGCGTTCCGGAGGCGCCGCGACCCCACCTGTCTGAACGCTCCGCGGTGAAAAACCGACAAAATAAAACAAGAGAGGCCCGCTATCGTAAAATTCAAATGAAGGGAATATTTGCAAAAAGAAAACTCAAATATGTTCCGTGATTGTATTGGCACGTGATGGAATTTATTCTCATGAAAAATACAATAAACAGGACAAATGGTGTACTGATGCTGTTTTCGATGCCTCCGTACCATTTCCTTTTCATTTTGGGCCGCGGTCCGACCTTCTGAGGCTGTGGCATTAACTGCGTCTGCAGCATGTTGTCACTCTACGGCTTTTTTGGCGTTAGTAACGCCCGCACTGTGCCCTCCAAACAGCTTTCCCTCTTCTCCACCTTTCCAACAAGAACTACAACTTTGGGCGGCCGGATAGCTCAGTTGGTAGAGCGGGCGCCCATATATAGAGGTTTACTCCTTGACTCCGACCTGTGGCCCTTTGTTGCATGTCATTCCCCCCTCTCTCTCCCCTTTCATGTCTTCAGCTGTGCTGTCAAAAATAAAGGCCGAAAATGCCAAAATTTCTTTGTCTTGTTTTCCTCTCTGCTCATGATGTCGGCGTGAATGAATATTAATTTGGGACGTTTCACCGAACTTATTTAAAGTGAATTGATTTATTATGAAATTATAAAATGAGCATAATATGGGTGCTTTAAGGGCAACTATGGGCATGACTTGAAGCCGCCAAAGCTTCGCCACATTAAGAGTCGATTGCGATTTCTAAAGGGAAACCGGCGTAGGACACATCCGAATATTTCCGTGCGTACTCAGCCGCTGGGCGTTCATACAGCCGGGCAGGAAGTGAAACGGAGAGACCATCCAGTCCTCTTCTGAGACACTCCCGGTTTCGTAGAGCGCGTGCGTGGCGGAGGACGGAACAAAACGGGAATGCAGCAGAGACTGGGAAATAGACATTAAAAGTGACTATACAACTGACAGTGGATGCTAACAAAGGATATTTGTGTGTGTGTGTGTGTGTGTGTGTGTGTGTGTGTGTGTGTGTGTCCCAGCTGCTGGACAGCGACCAGGAGCTGTACAAGAACTTCCCTCTGGTGATCTCAGAGCGCTGGCAGCAGGAGGTGGCGGAGACGGTCTACGAGGCGGTCAACTCGGACACGGACAAGAACGAGGCGCGCAAGAGGGCCAAGAACAAGCAGCTGGGCCACGAGGAGGGTAAAGACAACCGCTAGAGAAAATCTAATCACGCAGCAGACACTCAGATCCCTGCAGGGTGTTCTAACCGTGTGTGTGTGTGTGTGTGTGTGTGTGTGTTTCCATGTGTGCAGACTACGCCTTCGGAAAGGACTGCATAATGCACGGCTACATGCTGAAGCTGGGGAACCCGTTCCTGACCCAGTGGCAGCGCCGGTACTTCTACCTGTTCCCCAACCGTGTGGAGTGGAGGGGAGAGGGCGAGTCACGGGTCAGTCCACCGCACAGCGCACACGTCATTGTTGGCTAGTTTTAGTTTAGTTTGAGTTAGTTTTCAGAGTGTGTTTTCTAGTTTTTGGTTTAGTTTGAGTTTTCAGAAAGGTTTAAGTTTTAGCTTTTATGTATTTAGTTTCAGTTTGTTGTTGTCAGGGCCAGGTATAATGTCTCAGAAGTCTGTAGTTATACTGTATATACGTACAGAATACATGGTTGGAGAATAGTTCAGTTTAGTTTTTAGTTTTTTTTTTAGTTTCAGTTTACTAAAAATATATTTTCACTGAGTATTTTAGTTTTCGTTTAAGTTTACTATAGTAACCGAAGTCAAGAGAGGGTGCTCTGCTTTTTGTCAGCATATGAATGTTGTCTGTCTGTCTGTCTGTCCTGACGCCACACTGACGGAGAAGTGGCTAAAACAGTTAAAAACACTCACAAAAGACGGGGTGAGTGTTAACACAAAGGTCTCTGCTGTGTCCCCAGCGTCCCTGCTCTCTTTGTGCAGAAGGCGTTTAGTGCTGTAGTCCACCTCCCTGCTTCATCCTCGGTAGAGAGCTTCATCCTCGGTACAGAGTTTCAGCCCTGGTAGAGAGCTTCAGCCCTGGTAGAGAGCTTTAGCCTCGGTAGAGAGCTTCATCCTCGGTAGAGAGCTTCATCCTCGGTACAGAGCTTCAGCCCTGGTAGAGAGCTTCAGCCCTGGTAGAGAGCTTTAGCCCTGGTAGAGAGCTTCAGCCCCGGTACAGAGCTTCAGCCCCGGTACAGAGCTTCAGCCCCGGTACAGAGCTTCAGCCCCGGTAGAGAGCTTCAGCCCCGGTAGAGAGCTTCAGCCCCGGTAGAGAGCTTCAGCCCCGGTACAGAGCTTCAGCCCCGGTACAGAACTTCATCCTCGGTAGAGAGCTTCATCCTCGGTACAGAGTTTCAGCCCTGGTACAGAGTTTCAGCCCTGGTAGAGAGCTTTAGCCTCGGTAGAGAGCTTTAGCCTCGGTACAGAGCTTCAGCCCTGGTAGAGAGCTTCAGCCCTGGTAGAGAGCTTCAGCCCCGGTACAGAGCTTCAGCCCCGGTACAGAGCTTCAGCCCCGGTACAGAGCTTCAGCCCCGGTAGAGAGCTTCAGCCCCGGTACAGAGCTTCAGCCCCGGTAGAGAGCTTCAGCCCCGGTACAGAGCTTCAGCCCCGGTACAGAGCTTCAGCCTCGGTACAGAGCTTCAGCCTCGGTACAGAGCTTCAGCCCTGGTAGAGAGCTTCAGCCCCGGTAGAGAGCTTCAGCCCCGGTAGAGAGCTTCAGCCCCGGTAGAGAGCTTCAGCCCCGGTAGAGAGCTTCAGCCCCGGTACAGAGCTTCAGCCCCGGTAGAGAGCTTCAGCCCCGGTACAGAGCTTCAGCCCCGGTACAGAGCTTCAGCCCCGGTACAGAGCTTCAGCCCCGGTAGAGAGCTCCAGTCTTCACAGCCTCCTCAAACTGCTACAACAGGAAGAACCTCCCTGAGAGGTGTCAGGAACTCAGAGCTTATTTCAAGTCTTTTGGTTTTTTTTTTTTTTGAAGAAACAACTCGCACATCCAAAAATTCTGCTGCGCAGGTGCGTTGGAAATTAACATCAACTTGGAAACAAAGGAACAAATCCTGCACTCTGCTCTTGCTATAGCATCACTGTTTATTTACAAAAATGTAACCATGTTTCGGTCCCACCGACCCACAACCGGGCTTAAATCCATTTTGTCCCTCCCATCTATTCCCATTCTCTATTGTCCCCAGGTGTGGGAGTCAAGTCTTACTTGTGCAGCATTTGGCACTCCTACAGGCGATCAACATCCCAATTCAACTGCAATACTACATACAACAATTTCATATCCATATCAGGAATATACAGTGATTAAAAACAGGTTTTAACTTGTTGCCACTTAACCCTAACAATCTGATTCATGTTTCCCACCAATCGGTCCCAAAACGTCCCAGTTAGAGAGGAAATGCAGTAAACACATTATTTGTAAATCTTTACAATGATTCTCCGAAAGAACCAAGCAGGGCTGCCCTTGTTGCTCCATCCAAATTATCTTCAAAACTTTTTTTTACATTTTCAGCGTGCAGCTAGCCTGGCTCCGCCCTCCTACGTACTTCCGCTCAATTTTCATTTCCCTTCAGTACTCCGTCTGGGTTTACGGTATGTTCTTGGGTTTTCTCCGACCAAATATTTGGAGTGACTGAGAACGATGGCGTTGATGGTGGTGCGCTAGTTTGAGTTGTAGTTCCGTAACGGCGGTGGAGAAAGATGCGAGCGAAGTCATTCGGTCCGTTGTGGCAACGCTGCCGAAGATCCAGAAGTTAAAGCCCGAGCAAAAACAATCTTTGCTGAGTTGTGTTGGTGGCCCTCCTCCCCACGGGGTTCAGGAACAGTTTGATTTTCCATCTCGCTCCATTAGTGGTGAAGGAGTTGGCTAAGGCTAACGCTAGCGATGCTAAGCAGACATCACGACCAAACGTTAGCGATTGGTTATGGCAGATCCAGAGTGGCTCTGGGCAGATCCAATAGTTTTAAACTTTAACAGAGTACCCGCCTTCAAAGAAGTTAACACTTGTCAATGGAGAGAGGCCAGACTCTCTGGACAAATGAAATGGACCAGAGTCTGGTAGGACCAGGCTAGTGGACCAGAGTCTGGTAGGACCAGGCTAGTGGACCAGAGTCTGGTAGGACCAGGCTAGTGGACCAGAGTCTGGTAGGACCAGGCTAATGGACCAGAGTCTGGTAGGACCAGGCTAGTGGACCAGAGTCTGGTAGGACCAGGCTAGTGTACCAGAGTCTGGTAGGACCAGGCTAGTGGACCAGAGTCTGGTAGGACCAGGCTAATGTACCAGAGTCTGGTAGGACCAGGCTAATGGACCAGAGTCTGGTAGGACTAGGCTAGTGGACCAGAGTCTGGTAGGACTAGGCTAGTGGACCAGAGTCTGGTAGGACCAGGCTAGTGGACCAGAGTCTGGTAGGACCAGGCTCAGAGGCTCAAAGGGTTAAACGTGTTTTTTTTCTCCACCAGGACCTTTAGTGAGGCTGAGTCCTTTTTTTAATGCAGTGACCGGATAATAAATACACATGCTGTCTGGGATTTTAAAAAGTCGCAACTGACAGTTTTGCAGCAGGAAGTGATCTTTGAGTCTTTCGGCTCAGCCTTAATGCTAAGTCGTTATCTGTTTTCCTGCGCAGGCAAGGTGCTCTTCACCTTTTGCTCATTTTCTGATTTGGTCCATTTTTTCTTTGTGGTTCCCAGCAAAACCTGCTGACGATGGAGCAGATTGTGACAGTGGAGGAAACGCAGATTAAAGACAAGAAATGCATCCTGCTGCGCATCAAGGGAGGCAAGCAGTTTGTGCTGCAGTGTGAGGTAGGAGCTTTTTATTTTCATTTTCCGAATTTCTCGTCAGGGAGATAATGACAACGAGCTGATCCCTGAGTAATGCATCCCCCCCCCCCCCTTGTGTGCAGAGTGATCCAGAATTCGTGCAGTGGAAGAAAGAGCTGACCGAAGCGTTCACAGAAGCCCAGAAGCTGCTTCGCCGCGCCCCCAAAGTGATCGGGAAAGGCCGGGCCGGAGTGGTGGAGCTCTCCAAACCTCCGCTCACACACCGCAATAGCAATGGCCTGTGAATACACACACGCACACACATTTACACACACACACACACATTTACACATCTTTACACAGACACACACACACACACACACACACACACACTGCATCCCATCCTCACATCCTCATCAGCTGCAGGACATTCGCCCTAACAGCCCTCCCTGCAACACCTTGCAGTGTATAAGGACCATTCCAACAAGCCTCTTATCGACCACGCACGCACACACACACACACACACACACACACACACACACACATACACACACGACGACGACCAATCATAAGCGCTACATAGTTTTTGCGTCTGCCACGGGACCATGCCAGTTCACCGAGAGGAAGAAAGAAATATTGGGGGAGGACTTGGCGTGTGAAGGACCTCTGCATGAATGTGACGAGGACTAACGCCCGGTCCTCTCTGTTCCCCGGCTTTCTCTTTTTCTCCCCTCCCTCCCTCCCTCCCTTCGCCTGTACACACTCTCTCTCTCTCTCTCTCTCTCTCTCTGTCTGTCTCTCTCTCTCTCTGAGACTTTAGCGGGGAATGTATTTCTGCGAGAGGAAAAACACAGTCCGCTCTCATCCCCTCCCTCCCTCCCTCCCCGTTACTGAAGTGCAACGAAAAAAAGTGCCAACATCAATATGAACTTGAGTCGCCGGAGCGCCCCCGGAGACGGGGGAGAGAGCGGCTTCTCGGCGCCCCCCCCCCCCCCACCATACGCCCGAGGTGGGCGGTGGGGCGTCTGTGGGCGGAGAGCGTGGAGGTCGGTTGATCATTCCAGTGCAGACAACAGGAAGTACAAGGACCACAGACTCTTTTCAGAGAGACTGAGATTCCAATTGGCTGCCAAAAACGGCGCCCGTTTGCTATGAGAACCACGGACAACGGTGTAACGACGGCGTGTGAAGGATACACTTGCAGGAAGAAAAAAAACAAAAAGAGAGACCGAGGAGGAGGAGGAGGAGGAGGAAGAAGAAGAGGAGGAGGAGGAGGAGGGGACTCTTGAGTGTAAATAAGAAAACCCTTTTGGCTCTCTCTGTGCATCTCCAGTGTTTTAGTCCAACGTGTTTGCATTATCGCGGACTCCTCTGTCCGTCCTGTTTGTGAATCTGTCCTGGCTTTAGAGGGAGGAGAGGGGGGCGTGTTTTGTCTGCCGGTCGGCTGGGGGTGGGGTTGGGGTGGGGGGGGGGGTTTGGGGTTGTGGACAGGCATGAGTGTAACGGTCTTTGAATCAGCTCACAGCGCTGCGTCTTACCGAACGGCGTCCCCTGTGAATGAGGATGTCGCGCTCTGTGCACGCACGGTTTCCCGCGTCGGACGCCACGCGACAACTTCATCGTCACGCGCAGTCACCCTCGGTAGCTTTTACAATTCTCTGCTGTTAAATGAAGACGAGCTGACCGCTAATCAAAGGAAAAAAAAAATCCACCCTTAAACGCACCGGACACACGTTTTCACGGAGGCATTTTTATATCCCGCGTCATCTCTCCGACGTTTGAGGCATTTCAGGTGCTCGTGTTTTTTTTCTCCATTATGATGAAGGGTTGACATTTTGTTTTGTTTTTGCACTCATTACCGCGCCCTGCCTCATCTGCACGTAGTTCTGCACGGGTTTAGTTGGCCTGCATTTCCCAGAATGCCTTTGAAAGAGCCATGAAGGGGAACACTCGCGCCGCATTCCAAATCGCATACTTCGTTCTGTTTTTTTTTTTAAAAATGTTTTAGTAAATACCGCAGCTGCCCTTACAAAGTACGTACATACAACTCTGTCACCACTTTGACGTCGCGCAACGATCCGCCGCACATTTTCACATGACGAAATCTTTCGCCGCACAGAGGATTGTGGGTAAAAGACAAATCCCGCTGGATGCATACTGTAAAACGTGGCCAGATGCAGTCAGACATCCTGGCATTTTTGGCATACTGCATTGGGACATACATGAATAGATATTTGTTTTTCTGACAAACTAAATATTTTGGTGGTATAGGTAACGCAGGCCTCCAGGTGGCAAAAACAGCAAATAGTGAAGATGTTTTTTTATTCCACGAAGAAACAAGTTAAGTTGCAAAATCTTAAGTTGAGTAGGGCTGCAAGTAATCGATTCATCTCATGATTATTTTTCTCAATTGATAATTTGGTCTATAAAAAAAGTTACAAAGTTACAGTCTTCGGTTACACTTTACTCAAAGGTATCTACATAACTTAACCATAACTTAACCATAACTTAACCATAACTTATTATGACAAAAACCGAATGACACTTACTAAAAGTTCCGTCATAAACATTTATGACTTGTTTATAATGCTTATGACACGTTCATGACAGTGTCACGTCACTCTTACGTAGATACCTTCAAGTAAAGTGTAACCCCCAAAAGAAGTGACAAAGTTCAAATCCCTTTCAGTCTTCTCATAGTTTTTCATTCGACCAAAATGTCCAACGTGACAATAAAAGCATCCATCCATCTCACACGTGAGAAGCTGAAAATTTTGAGATTATCGCTTTGAAAAGTGACTGAAACGAGGCGTACGGTTTCGCACGGTTCTAAACGACGGCGTAAAGCGGCGTCTCTAACCGTGGCGGGACGCCGGTGTGACAGCGCTCCTGTATCGGCGGGGAGGAAAAAAAGACAACCGTGCATCAGCAGAGTCTTCGTCTTTTCTCCCGGTAAAAGTGTTTCAGGGTGGAGTTTTTTTCTCGAAGTCTTATTCCGTAACTTTTTGGTCCTAAATGTGACACACAGTTCAGTTTTTTTTTTTTTTTTTAAATCGGGGCTTTTGTACGATTTTTATTTTCGCCGGGCGTCGCGGGAAGTTTGTACAGAAAACGCACGCAATCGTATCGTGTTAACGGAACACGCGGCGGGCCGGAGAGAAAGCGCTTTTAATTGTCGGATACATGAATTAATTTCAGGGTTTTTAATTTAAAATTTTTGACGTGCAAGTACAGCGTCCTCGTCTGTGACGTCTACGCGTTCTCCAGAGCTGTGACGTGTGACCTGCAGTAGGAATAAAAGAGGAGGAGGGGTGATTCGGGGGTGCATTGTGATTTTATGTTTTCCTTCTTCGTAGCCTTTAAGCAGTCGGGGGGGATGGGGAGGAAGGGGAGGAAGGGGGGGGGTAGATGTTATCGTCTTATTGAGAAATCCGGTCACCTCTCAAGGTGTCTTTTTATTTTTGTAAACCAAAATGGTTTTTATTGTTTTCATTGAAACGTTATATTGTTGCACCTTTTTTTTTTATTTTTTTTTTTTGAAGCCCAAAATGTGTTACTTAATAGTTGTTAAATGTGCCAAATAACTGTTGCTGATTGAGTGGGGAACCAATGGGAAGCCTCCTTTTGTTTTGTTTTTTTAAACCCTTCTCACAACACACACACACACACACACACACACACACTCGAGTTCACACGTAAACTTTGTGGCGTCGAGTCTTTAAAGGGTGCAAAACTGTGACCAAACATTTTTTTCCTGTGTGTGTGTGTGTGTGTGTGTGTGTGTGTGTGTGTGTGTGTGTGTGTGCGCGCGCTCTGGCTTTCCACCACGCTGCCATAGGGACTCCGGACAAAAAGCATCCAGCGCTACTTCTCCACTTCCCACTGTACGTGCGTCCTGTGAGTGTGCGTGAGCTTCATTATATTATTATCTCTCCGTATGTTCACGCTGCGGCCGTTCACACGGAATTCTCCGGCTCAAAAAGCCGCGCTCGACACGAGAGCTGATTTTTTTTTTTTTTTGTTTGTTTATTTTTTTCAAAAAGGATGGCATATAGGAAAAAAAACAATTCAAAGTATATATAAATATATGTGTATATGAAATGACAAAAAATGCTCTAGGTTTATTTAAAAAAAAAAAAAAATGTAATGTAGAAAATCAAAATGAACTTGTTTCCAGGGGAGGTTCGGGTTTTTTTTTTTTGTTTTTTGTTTTTTTTTGATGTGAGTATAATTGTTTGTGGTGAAGACTTCAGCTCAAAATCTTGCACATAAAAGACTTTAGATATTGTACCTGCGAGTTCCAGATGATTATTTTTGTTTAAATACAGGACTCTTTGCTCTTTCATATTTATTGCGTGCGCGGGGGAGCTCTCTCGCTCCGTCTCCCCTCCACGTTTGGAGCTCTCCGCCGAGAGCTCGCTGTAGAAAAATCCTCCGGTTTACACCCATCAGAAACTTCTTTTTGTTGAGTATTTTTTTTTGCATATGCCACAGACAAACACAAATACTACTGGCTTTTGGGTTATTATTGCCATTACGGTTCTGATAATACTGATATATAATTGATAATATTATTCAATGATTCTTATTAAATTTATTTTGTTTCAATGATTTTTTTTTGTTGTTTTGGTTTTATGGTTTTGGAGACAGGTAGGACGTCGCGTGTTGGACTGCTTGTAAAAACAGTTCATGAATAAAAATTCCTTTTTCCGTGTTGCTTCCTGTCACATTTGCCTTGCTTTTGCCAACTTGTATCTCAAATATCGGATCATATTTTTACACTTTTTTTGTGACTTTTAAAGTGTGTTTACATGAGACTATTCTTTGTAAAGTTGTTGGCATTTTATGCCGGTTGGGTTTGATGGCCATGAAATCTTTATGTGGTCTGAATTTGGTTACAACCCCAAGTACATATACTCCTTGCTTAGTCCTGTACGTCAAGTAAAGTACAACTTTGCGGTACTTGTACTTAAGTATTTCCACTTTCTGCCACTTAACTCCTAACATCTCAGAGAGAAATATTGTACTTTTAACTGCACTATATGTATTTGATAACTTTAGTTGCATTCCAGATTCAGATTAATAATACAACGCACTTTGGGCGCCTGGTTGGCTCAACTGGTAGAGCGTGTGGCCCGTGTACAGAGGCTCAGTCCTTGCAGCCGCGGGTTTGTGTTCGATTCCCACCTGCGGCCCTTTGCTGCATGTCATTCCCTCTCTCTCTCTCTCTCTCTCTCTCTCTCTCTCTCTCTCTCGTTTCATGTCTAAGCTGCCCTCAAAGAAAGGCCTTAAATGCCAAAAAATAATCTTAAAAAAATAATAATAATAAAGTACTTTGACGCTAATATGTTTGTACTTTACACTTAAACTTCTGAGCAACATCTCTGGTAAAGACAAGATGATGTTTTACAGATGATAAATGCATTTATATTGCGCTTTTGTTTTAGCCTTAACGACCAGTGGTGTAGTCTAATGTATTGTAGTGAGTATACTGTACTGTCTATATATGGGCCAGAATGGGCCTTGGGTGGGGGCATATCATAGTGGAGGGTCTGGGTGTCCTCCCCCAGGGAAATTTTGAGCGTCAAAGACTTCATTTCCTGCATTCTGACACCCTTTCATGCACCAATTTACGATGCAAATACCTTTATTTATCCTATGGGAAGAAGAAAAATAACAGCTGACAATCCAAAAGATATCAAAATTACAATGCAAAGTATGTTACGTGTCTTTGGGCATTTTTAAAGTGGGTATACGGAAATCCTGGAGCTTGCTTGGTGGGTATACTGCGTATACCTGCGTATCAAGTAGACCAGTGGTTCCCAACCTGGGGTCCGGGGACCCCTAAGGGGGGCGGCAAAGATCACAGGGGGGGCGTGAGTCTTTATCTGGTTTGAGGTTGAGGTAAAAAAAAAAATATTTGCACGTTAAACAAATTATGATAATACACTAGAATATATAATGTATACAAAAGTCTGTATAAAAACGATATATTTTTGTTCTCGCTTAAACTTGTAGGTAGGCTACTTAGTAGGCCAAACCTCCGGGACCTCTTAACCTGGGACCCTGCTGTCATCAGGTCAGCTGCTAGCTGCTAGCTGCTAGCTGCTAGCTGCTATCATCCTTGTTTTTCCTGCCGCCACAGCATCACTATTTTATGAACGAAACATGGCGGAGAAACGTAAAAGTGCTGATAACTCCTCTGTATCAAAAAAGAAAGTAAGGGACAGTTACCTCACCTTCGGTTTCGGAGGGGGGGCTCAGCTTTTCTTAGACATAAGTAGGGGGGACGCCAAGGAAGAAAGGTTGGGAACCACTGAAGTAGACTACACCGCTGATAACGACCACTCAAAGCAAACTAAACTAATTGATTAGTCAACTGAAAATGTCTTTATTTGAGGACAGCCCTACACTTTGAGCAGAAAGTAAGTGTTGTATTGAGTAGGGCTGCACAATTTTATCAAAATCGTAATATGGACTAGAGCAATGTCTAAATCACAGGGGCAGGGCGCAATATTAGTAAAAGGCAAAACGTGTCAAACCATTCTGGATGAGGTATTATGGTGCTACGGAGACGTCCCGGCCTACAAATCCTAACCAGATTAAAGACAACATCTTTGTTTGGTACAGATTCTGTCAAAAATCACACCATAATCATTTAGATTTTTAATTTTTTTATATTATTTACTGAAAATGAGAATAATGGTACAAAAATTATCAATTCCTCCAATATCGTGAACCATATCGCAGTCACAATATCAGTCATATCGTGAAGCCCCCAATCAAAACGTGTCAAAATTTAGACTTTCTATAGTCATGTTTTCATCTAATGGTCAAGCGAATTTTAAGCAGACTTTTAAAATGTCGCAAAAAAAGAAATGCGAATTAAAAGTGTTTCCATCAACTGGTTTAGAGCGAATAAACTAGACTACGCAAAGCGTAGTTAGGTCACAAGTTGGCGTTACGCATGGTTGTAGATTTCAAACCGGCGTGCTGAATCAAAGAGTTTAGCAGCGAAGTTCTTTGGCTAAATGGAGAGAGGTAGCATCGTACAAGTCGGCCACCTGTGCAGAATCCAGGGTTGTGGCAGAGACATTTGGTGTCAGCGAGACAACCGTTCACCGCTGTGTATACGCAGTGTGCAGGGCCGTACCATTCAAGCTGTTGAACCAATTCATCAGTTTACCCGACGTGGCTGAGGCCCAGGCTACAGCACATCGTAACTCCACCACGCACCTTGTGCCACAAGTGTACATCGCCCTGGATGGGACCCGTATCCCGATCCTTCCCCCATCCGATGGATACCGGGACTATAGTCATGTGAGTTACATGTTCGCTATGTCACAACTTATTCGGCAAAGCTGTTTCCATCTCCCGTTTTGCGCATTAACTCTTTTAACTAACGTAAAAACTTTTTTGCGAATTTGAGGAAGTTTTTTCAAATGTTGCCGTTTCCATCAACATTTTCGGTAACACTTTACTTGAAGGTATCTACATAAGAGTGACATGACATGTCACTCTTATGTAGATACCTTCAAGTAAAGTGTAACCACATTTTCTAATGCGATACTTCAAAATGCGCATACAACATACGTTGACGGAAACATGACTTACGAGTGCTTTTATTTAGTATCTTTACATGGCTGAAAAGAGCTTCCATACATGAAGTGTTCATTGTAGCGTTGCACTCTTAACCTGCGAGATTTACTCCAAATCATGACATTAAAATCAACATCTGAGCTCTTCAAACCAGTCAGAAAGTAAATTGAAGTTCTGGTTATTTCCTCGAATCTTCCAAATGTTTGCAGATGATGTTATTTTGTCCCGTTGCTTCAAACTGAGCAGTTAATTGAGGATCCGCCGAACACGGAGCTTCTCTCACAAGTTTTCATCACCAACCAACAGCCAGAGGTGGAGCAACGAACCCCCATCCTGTGAGGAAAGTAAGTGTAAAGTGGTGAGTCGGGTTTTTATTCATCGCTAAATCCACAATTAAAAGATTGGACGGTTCCATACACTCTGAGAAATAAATCAGAAAAAAAAAAAATATGTACGTACATTTTTCCTGTGATGTTATTGTCTGTACTTAAGTACAGTGTTGACATACTTGTACTTCAGTATATCCATTATATACTACTTTATACTTTTACTCCAATACATTTATTGACACTTTTCCACTTGTTACTTTTCCACTAAAACCATAACACAAGTAACATTTTCATTTCAGTAGTCTTGGCGTTTCTACTTTTTGTCAGTAAATGATCTAAATACTTCCTACCTGGTGAGCTTACCTGGTAGAGCGTGCGCCCCGTGTACAGAGGTTCAGTCCCCACCTGCAGCGGCCGCGGGTTCAATTCCGACATTCAGTCATTCTCCCTCTCAAGGCAGTTACACACCAACCAGACAGCCGATCGTCGGCAGAAAAGCCAGTTGGGCTGATCAGTCTCCACGAGTTGGTCAAAAAAATGCCTCGGAACACACCGAAGAGACGAGACGTAATACGTCTCCACAACAGCAGGCGGCGCTAATCTGTATTGTCGCCCAAAAAAATTAAAACCGGCAGCTGATTAGACGAACGCGTCACGTGGGTCTGGCTGCTCCGGAAATTCAAAGCCAGACTGTCATGGCGTCTTGATCAGAATACGATCTCATATTGTAAAATATAATATACATACATACATACATACATACATACATACATATACTATGTAAAATAGTTCACCGAAACGTGTTTCTGAAAACATTTTAAGAGAGAAATAGGCCGTGCAGTTGCTGAATCTGTCTTCATTTCAGATCAACAAAGGTCAGTTTAAAAGATTTTCGTCAGATTTTGAGAGGCTCATCCCACTTGCCATTTCCGGGTGAGTCCCGACTGTCCTGTCTCCGACTGAACATGTCAGGTCGGCCAAAATGAAGGCCGACGGCTCCTCCAACGGACGACTGCACGGGACACACCGAACAGACTCGAGTCACGGACCTCGCCAGACTGTCAGACGGCCGATTATCAGCTCTGTGTGTAGCTGCTTTAAGCTGTTGTATCAAATAATAAAATGGCACACACACAAAAATAAATCTTAAAAAAAAATACTTTCTATTTTGGCTAAATGGATCCAATTAATTTGGAAACAAATAACATTCATGTAAACAGGATTTATAGACAGCAAATTAAAGTATAAAAAGGACAGAAGTATTAATCCTGCAGAGTCTGCCTGCAGGTGTGTGGTGAATAGGCGTAACTGACAGGAGGGATGGAGGGGGGTACATAATTCCTAAAAAAAAAAAAAAAAAAGAACAAGATTACAGAAGGCTTGTATCCAGGGCATGAAGTTAACTTTTTTGACCACCAGCCAGTTTTTTTTTTTGCCTCATAAAGGTGAAAAACAGGACTTGCTGTGTCTCTATGATCCTATCCTGTCCTATTGATGGTAGCCTACTGGTGGACATTGCTCCGTCATCACGTGCTGTAGTAGGGGGGCCCGCCTTGATAATCCTGCATAGGGGCCCGGTGTCGGCTCGTTACGCCACTGCATATAAGAGATGAGATGACAAAATCAGGAGTAGCCTATGCGCACCAAAACAACAACAAAACACTGGTGAATGCGCACCATAACACAAGTTTTTTAACATTTTTTTTTGTATAGTTCTTAAAAATAAAAAAATAAATAAAAAGGAAACTTGTTTTGGGGAGAATAATACTTATTACTATTAATTCATTACTCTGGGCTGAGATTTCCTAGGAACCTTACCAAAAAGGTTCAGGATGCTGCAAACGTTGGTAAAATATGAAAAAGGCTGGTGGATTTAAGACACAAAATAAGAATGTATTGAATGAATCAAATATGAACATATCTGTCACTGTCAGTGGCTTGTTGATCTTTACATTGTTAGTTCATTTTCTATCCTGGCCTGGGACACACATTCATACGGTTTGATAAAGTGCTGTCCTCAATTTAGGTCATCCTGTACGTCTCATCTGCGTTTTTTCCTGCATCCACCGTGTGTGTGTGTGTGTGTGTGTGTGTGTGTGTGTGTGTGTGTGTGTGTGTGTGTGTGTGTGTGCGTGCGAGAGAGAGAGAGAGAGATTGTTTGTGTGTGATTGTGTGTGTGTGTCTCAGTGTGTGTGTGTGTGTGTGCGCGCGCGATTGTTTGTGTGTGATTGTGTGTGTCTCCGTGTGTGTGTGTGTGTCTCCGTGTGTGTGCGCGTGTGTGTGTGATTGTGTGTGCGTGCGTTTGTGTGTGTGTGTGTGTGCGTGCGTTTGTGTGTGTGTGTGTGTGTGTGTGTTTGTGTGTGTGTCTCCATGTGCGTGCGTTTGTGTGTGTGTCTCCATGTGTGTGTGTGTGTGTGTGTGTGTGTGTCTGTCTGTCTGTCTGCATATGTGTGTGTGTGTGTGTGTGTGTGTGTCTCCATGTGTGAGTGTGTGTGTGTGTGTGATTGTGTCTCCATGTGTGTCTGTGTTTGTGTGTGATTGTGTGTGTGTGTGTGTGTGTCTCCATGTGCGTGCGTTTGTGTGTGTGTCTCCGTGTGTGTGTGTGTGTGTGTGTGTGTGTCTGTCTGTCTGCATATGTGTGTGTGTGTGTGTGTGTGTGTGTGTTTGTGTGTGATTGTGTGTGTGTGTGTCTCCATGTGTTTGTGTGTGATTGTGTGTGTGTGTGTGTGTGTGTCTCCATGTGTTTGTGTGTGATTGTGTGTGCGTGTCAGTAGCAGTCCCGCCCGCTGCAGAGAGCCGACAGATTGAAACAGCAGCCGCTGACTTTAGAGTATAAAATCGTTCCAGCGTACATTGATGTTAAAATGTCTACATGTTGGCAGAACGGTCTGAAATGTTTTGACGGTCTTTCTCTGTTCGTTTTGTTGGTAATGTGAGATGTTCGAGTCACACACACGTCTCGTCTTCATATCAGAAACTAGGAAATGAATTTTACCCGTCTATGTCTTCCAGTGATGCAGGCCCCTGATTGGACCAGGCCCGTAAGCAACCGCGTACCCTGCTTACCGATAGTTAGGTGTCTGAATCACTCAATTCTCATTGGCTACCCGCCAACGTGGCAGGTAGATTGACAGTTTCACCCCCCAATTTCATGCCCTGCTTGTATCATGTGGACGAGCCGACAGTGTTGTTGTCATTACTTAGAATTCCTCATGGGGGGGCGATCTTTCATCCATTTTTTTCAAATTGAATAAAACACCCAAATTCAATCAAAGTAGGGAACTGATCATTTATTTTACTTGTGAAGAGTAATGGGATTTTTTTTTGGACAATTTGGTTGAAAGAAACCCAAAATTCTGATTTGGAAACTTTTTGAAAATTTGACCCGAGGACAACGGTAGGGTTAAATATTTTTACCTTAAAAGTATTGTGCACATTTTTTATTGAAACAAGATCCCCCACCGGAAGAGGAGGGACTTCTTTCTATATAAAGTATATTATTAAACTTTTTTTTTAAGATTATTTTTTTTGGCATTTTTCGGCCTTTATTTCCACAGGACAGGTGAAGACATGAAAGGAGAGAGAGAGGCGGGATGACATGCAGCAAAGGGCCGCAGGTCGGAGGAGTAAACCTCTACATATGTGCGCCTGCGCTACCAATTTTTTTAAAATGTTTTTTAAATGTATGTTTGAGAAAGCGAGGCAGATTATATCAGATCAATCTTCCTTCTGCTCCTTTTTATTCGGGACTTGAAATTTGGTGTTTGCATTGTTTGTTTGCTCGATGGATGAAACAAACTTATATAAATAAATATAAAAACATTTCTGGTTTTCCCCCCCTTCCTCACAGAACCAGTGGTGGAATGTAACTAAGTACATTTACTCCAGTACTGTACTTGAGTCCAAATGTTGAGGTACTTGTAAAGTCTTTTCTTTTCATGCCACTTTCTACTTCTACTCCGCTACATTTCGGAGAGAAATATTGTACTTTTTACTCCACTACATTCATCTGTTACAGCTTTAGTTACTAGTTACTTTACACATTAAGATTACTGCACACAGAACACATTGTTTATAAAATCTGATGTTTTATTATAAAGTAAACTAGCCAACAATATAACAGCTACAAGTCCAGCTGACATGATGAGACCATTAAACACACAACTGGTTGATCCTTTACTCTTTCTATAATGGTTTAATACTTTAACTACATTTTCCTGATGATACTTACACACTTTCACTGAAGTTACATTTTCAATGCAGGACTTTTACTTGTAACAGAGTATTTCTACCATGTGGTATTAGTACTTTTACTGAAGTAAAGGATCTGAATACTTCTTCCACCACTGCTCAGATCCCAGGAGGCTCCTCCCTCTCTTACTCCCCTCTCCTCCTCTCTCTCCCCCCCTCTCTCCCCTCTCTCCTCTTTCTATTCCTCCCCTCTCTTCCCTCTTCCCACTCTTTCCCCTCTCCTCCTCTCTCTCCACTCTTCCTCCCCTTTCTTCCCTCTTCCCTCTCTCTCCCCTCTCCTCCTCTCTCTCCTCTCTCCCTCATCTCTCCCCTCTTCCTACTCTCTCCCCTCTCTCTCCCCCCTTATTCCCCTCTTTCTACTCTCGCTCCCCCTTTCCCCTCTTCTTCCCCTTTTCCTACTCTCCCCCTCTCTCTCCCCCCTTCCCTCTCTCCCCTTCCCCCCCTCTTCCTCCCCTCCCTCCCCCTCCCCCTCTGCCTCCCCTCTCTCCGTCAGCTGGAGCTGTCAGTCAAACTGGACAGCTGATGCGATGCAGATCTGCACATGTGCACTTGCGTCGGGAACAGCTGACGTCTGTTATCACCCTCCCTCACCCTCCCTCACACTCACACACACACACACACACACACACACACACACACACACACACAGAGAAAACTAAAACGTCTCACAAACACTTGATACAGTCGTAGAAAAAAATCATTTTAACTTTTTAACACTTCTTCTTGTCCGTAGGTGTCAAAAGTTTCACCAAACAGGGTCGTTTACCCCCGTCCCCTGTCCCCCCGTCCCCCCGTCCCCTGTCCCCCTGTCCCCCCGTCCCCCTGTCCCTGCTCTGTGTCAGATATTTATAGAGGAGTCGTCTGTCTAATCGCTGTGTGGGATTGGCTGCAGAGACCCCCTCTCTATTTCTGACTCGGCCCTGCCCAGCGTGTGTGTCTGCTGGGGTGTTTTGTGCCAGCGGGACTCTCAGGATTTGTCATCTGGATCTTTTAGCCGCATTCTTTGCAGTTTTTGGGGAAGGTATGCTGCCGTGTGTTCAATGTGTTGTTAACTGTCCAGCGTACACAGACATTTAGACATAATGACATTCACAAAAGGTTTTATGTAGAGAAGATCTGAGCCGAGAGAGAGAGAGAGGCCTGTATTGGGCCCTGTGTGCTGCGAAAGCACTGTTAGCTTCAGACAGAATATAAGACCAGCTCAGATACAGTCTGCTTCACTAACGATTATTTTCATCGTTGATCAATTTGGGATTATTGTCTGGATGGATGGATTAGTTGTTTGGTCTCTAAGATGTCAGAAAATAGTGAAAAAGAACGACGATGATGTCTTGTTTCGTCCACAACTCAAAGATCAATTTACTGTCACAGAGGAGAGAAGAAACTAGAACATATTCACATTTAACAAGCTGACATCACACAAGTTTTGCTCTTCTTTTTAAATAAGAAAAATGACTGGTACTGGTTAATGGATTAACAAAATAGTTGGTGATTAATGTAATAGTTGACAACCAATCGATTCATCTTTGCAGCTCTAGTTGGCTTGATTTTTTAAAAATAGTTTCTGTCTCTGGTGGACATTTCTGGAGACTTCTCATGGGTCCTATATGTTTCCATTCATGTGTGAGATCTTCAGTTTAAAACAAGAGCTGTTGCTCATTCAGGATCTGGAGAAAAAGGGGGTCAACTGACTCAATTTAAAGTCAAAGCTGGAAAAATAATAGATTAGTTTTCAACTATTAAACTTATCGCCAATTATTTTGATAAACGATTAATCGGTTTGAGGCATTTTTGAGTCGAAATTTCTCTGATTCCAGCTTGTTAAATGTGAACATGTTCTAGTTTCTTCTCTCCTCTGTGACAGTAAACTGAATATCTTTGAGTTGTGGACAAAACAAGACATTTGAGGATGTCATCATGGGCTTTGGGAAACACTGATCAACATTTTTTTTTTACCATTTTACAGACCAAACAACTAACCCATTCATCCAGAAAATAATTGACAGATTTATCGACGCTGAAAACAATCATTGGTTGCAGAGAGATGTTGTGGTGTCGTCCTGTTGAAATTAGCTGTGGAGTTGTTTACAGCGACCGACACAACCAGTCGTCTATCTGTGGTGCTTCCAGGCCGAGGTTGGGAGGGGGGTGGAGGGGTTCAAACTGTCTGACCCAGATTCAAATGCAGTTAACTAGACTGGAGGTTTAGAGTGAGAAACATGCCATCATAATGAGACAAATACTTAATCGGAAGCTTTCAGAGTGCAGAGCCACACATTCTCACTCCTATTGCGTAAAATATGGATGCTTGGTCTTTACCTCTGGTGTTGTTATTGATGCTAAAAGTCTCCTTTAGTGTCATATCTAAATGCGCTTTAGGTAAACGTGCTGGTTCGGGACTATTGGCGTCACTTTTGATGCAGTTAGGTTTAGGAAAAGATTGTGGGTGGGCTTATAAAAGGTACGTTTACGTGACACGTGGGACAAGAATGGGACAGTTGGGTTTAGGTAACGATTGTGGATGGGCTTATAAAAGGTAGATTTTCATAACACGCTGGACAAGAACGGGACAGTTTGGTTTAGGTAAAGAAGAACGGGACAGTTGGGTTTAGGTAAAGAAGAACGGGACAGTTGGGTTTAGGTAAAGAAGAACGGGACAGTCGGGTTTAGATAAAGAAGAACGGAACAGTCGGGTTTAGATAAAGAAGAACGGGACGGTTGGGTTTAGGTAAAAAAGAACGGGACGGTTGGGTTTAGGTAAAAAAGAACGGGACAGTTGGGTTTAGATAAAGAAGAACGGGACAGTTGGGTTTAGATAAAGAAGAACAGGACAGTTGGGTTTAGGAAAAGAAGAACGGGACAGTTGGGTTTAGATAAAGAAGAACGGGACAGTCGGGTTTAGATAAAGAAGAACGGGACAGTCGGGTTTAGATAAAGAAGAACGGGACAGTCGGGTTTAGATAAAGAAGAACGGGACAGTTGGGTTTAGGAAAAGAAGAACGGGACAGTCGGGTTTAGGAAAAGAAGAACGGGACAGTCGGGTTTAGATAAAGAAGAACGGGACAGTCGGGTTTAGATAAAGAAGAACGGGACGGTTGGGTTTAGGTAAAAAAGAACGGGACGGTTGGGTTTAGGTAAAAAAGAACGGGACAGTTGGGTTTAGATAAAGAAGAACGGGACAGTTGGGTTTAGATAAAGAAGAACAGGACAGTTGGGTTTAGGAAAAGAAGAACGGGACAGTTGGGTTTAGATAAAGAAGAACGGGACAGTCGGGTTTAGATAAAGAAGAACGGGACAGTCGGGTTTAGATAAAGAAGAACGGGACAGTTGGGTTTAGATAAAGAAGAACGGGACAGTCGGGTTTAGATAAAGAAGAACGGGACAGTCGGGTTTAGATAAAGAAGAACGGGACAGTTGGGTTTAGATAAAGAAGAACAGGACAGTTGGGTTTAGGAAAAGAAGAACGGGACAGTTGGGTTTAGGAAAAGAAGAACGGGACAGTTGGGTTTAGGAAAAGAAGAACGGGACAGTTGGGTTTAGGAAATGTGACACGCGGGACACGAACCCCGGTCTCCTGTGTGAAATTCGCAGAATTTCGGTCTTTCATCCTGCTCTCTACTGTTGTCTCTCTTAATACTACGTCATCTTCAAACCCCGTGTAGCTGCTGCTCTGCCCGGTGAAGGGTGATTTTTGCGTTGTATCTGACGCTGGGAGACACTGCCCAACCGTCCGTATTTTACAAGTTTGGGGTGAGAACGGGTTGGCAAAGCTCCCCTCCCGAGAATAAAGCAGAAAATACTGAATCATGAGAAGCGGAGAAATAAATGGGGATCAAAAACGGGGGCCCTGTTGGAAACTGTGTAGCCTCTCTACTGTAGTGTTTGACAAAAATTGTAATTATCTTTACACTTTAAAGACATAAGAGCAGATAAAGAACATTAGAGACACAAGAAAGAGTCTTTAGTAAGGTTTTAAAAGTGGACACTGAGGCAGCTTGTTTTTAAATTTTTTAATGGAAGTCAATTCATTCTGCAAGTTGAAGGAGGCCAAAACGACAGAAATATGGACATATTTTCTAGTTCTTGTGAGTACTCTGAGTACTTTGGCAGCAGTATTTTGTACGAGTTGGACTGAGTGTTTGGGGCAGCCCAATTGACTGGAAACAAAATGCGCTAAGCTCCGGACATGGTGACAGTGGCTTTATTGTGCGATTTAAAACTTGCCATTTTCAGCGTGTAACGTTAGCTTCTTAGCTTCTTAGCTTCTTAGCTCTTGTTATCAAGGCTTATCCTATTCTGGAGAAAATACAGAGTATGTATGTTTTTGTCACTCAAGGTTCTGAGAATAATCAAACGCCTTTAGTATTGCATAACACCAATGCATTGTGGCTAAAAGCCTCCATCAGGACAGGGTATCGAAAGCTGAACACTTGTATCCAAAACATGATGAAATGACCATGAAATAGTAAAGGCTTTTAATTATACACAAGACTGAGAGGGCCTTGGATTCCTCTTTTTTATTCAAATGTAAAAATTGTGAACTTCTGAAAATCATGCTTTGGTTAAAGTGCTCACAACTGACACAAATTGAATAATGTGACGCGTGATGAGGGGTCACAAGTAGACATAGCTTTTTTTATTAATGTACTATCGTTGATCTAGACCAGGGGCGTCAAAGTCATTTTCACTAGAAAATTTGAACCATGTTAAGGGCCAGACATGTAAAGTTTATTGACATGCTTTTATTTATTTTATTTTATTTAAAGTTTAGGTCCACATAAAGCTCTAAATAATTCAGTAAACATTTCTTTTAGCCATCATAGAATTCAGCAAATCAAGTAAAAAAAAAAAGAAAAAAAGCATTTTGATTAAATTTTTAATTTTAGGCTACCACACAACCGACTCAGAACAACCTGTTTCACACCCGAATATGAAAACTCTCCGTTTATGCCACTTGTGTGTGAATTTCTGAGAAGTCAGTAAATCTGCCAAATTCTGCTTTAAGTATGGTGTAAAGTCTTTTTAAAGTTTTTGTTTTGACGCACAACTAGGCGTGCCTAAATTAATATGGGGGCCGGATCAAAATTTGCGAGGGGCCGGATTTGGCCCGCGGTCCTTGAGTTTGATCTAGACTATTTTGGCCCCAATGTCAGTCCTTTAATAGTGCATATTTTATGACTTACTAGCTATTTCTGGATCTTTAAACCGCAATTCACGCCTCCTCAGCAGATTGAGTTTCATTTCACTTTACTGAGTACACTCCTTATAGCTCTGAATCCTCAACTGACTGCAATATGTCAGACCTTAAAGCGTAACTCTCGCCAAAATGCAACCTAGAGTCTTTTTGTGAATGTACCCGAGTCAAACTTTAGTTTAAAAGCACATTTAGGACGGAAGCGTCACTTTTAAGATTCACCGTATTTTTGTTTTTGGGTCAAATGGCCTTTTGAATGGGAGTGCTAGGGGAACTTTGATGCTAACCTCAAAATAGCTATTTTTAAAACCCTAAGAAGGCTCGACACAACATGAGACTTTGCGCGAAGTATCACCAGGGGCTCTACACCTTAACGAAAGCATTGACAACATTGTTTGTGTTCCCAGAGTTTACTAAAAAGAAAGGTTTTGAACAACTCACGTTAGCTGTTGTTATTTCCGGCCACTACCACCTCGGCAGTCAAAATGAGTCGATATCAGAACAAGTAGCCACAGATTTAGTATATCCTTTGGTCACCGGTGGAGTTAAGGTGTAGAGCCCCTGGTGATACTTGGAGCAAAGTCTCATGTTGTGTCGAGCCTTCTTAGTGTTTTAAAAATAGCTATTTTGAGGCTAGCATAAAAGTGCCCCTAGCACTCCCATTCAAAAGGCCATTTGACCCAAAAACAAAAATACGGTACATCTTAAAAGTGACGCTTCCATCCTAAATATGCTTTTAAGGTACAAGCATACATCAGGTACATTCACAAAAAGACCCTAGGTTGCATTTTGGCAAGAGTTACGCTTTAATTTTGTCAGGACATTCCAAAAACATAATGGAGGTTTTAAAAAGCTAACAAAAAGGTGATTGATGACACCGAAATGAAAATGAAAAAAAACTACGATAACAAAACGTAAAAGCGTTTAAAA
Organism: Sander lucioperca; assembly: GCF_008315115.2. Classification (NCBI taxonomy): domain Eukaryota; kingdom Metazoa; phylum Chordata; class Actinopteri; order Perciformes; family Percidae; genus Sander; species Sander lucioperca. Next base: position 11,147,028 of record NC_050186.1, read on the forward strand.
CTGTCAAGATGTTTAAAATATAAACTGAGCTAACGTTACGTGTGACTTTTTCCTAAAGACGTGATTATGTGACAGGCAGAGCGTCTCTAACAGCAGGACGAAGAGACAGTTTCTTAAAGGTCCAATGTGTAGGAATTTCTCCCATCTAGCGTTGAGATTATATATAGTAATCAACTCTGTCGTGCCACGCAGTTCAAAGTACGTATTACAGCAACGGTAGCCTTCAAAAAGCTGGTCTCTTGCTCTTTTCAATATCCTTTTTCTGGGCGTAGAAGAGGACTCCTGTTCCTGAAATTTGGATTTTGAATACGTGTGGTCCTCCATGTTTCCTTCTTCAAACTTGCCGGGGCCGGGAAGCTACGATACCCATTAGCAGCATTAGCAGCAGCTGTGAGTTTATCATGTGACAGAGAAAACGTGAAAGGTGGAGCAGTATGTCCTGTATGTCCCTTACCGGCTAACGTATTTCAAGATGGAGCATGAATATGGAGCGTCTACCCCAGTTCATGCAAACGCAAATGTAAAATTTCAAGCCAATAAGAATACTTGGAATTGATGGTGGTGGTAAATATTCATGAAAAAGGACAAGTTTGTGAACGGGCAACACCGATTTTGATAATGAACAACTAAACACGCTACACACTGGACCTTTAAAGAATAATGACGCCTTAAAGGACATAAAGTGGCTGAGAAACATCTCAGTGTGTGTCTGTACGATAACTTCTGACTGATATTCTGATATCTGAGAGAATGAAATGTAAAGTTGGAAGTCAGATTTGACACTGTTTTATTGTTTTCACAACACATTTTCTGTCACTTTCTTCACTGTCTGTCTTCTTTGTCAGGTTGTTTGTCTTTCTCTGCGCACACGCACCGCCACCGCCACTCTGACATCACATCTGGCTGACATCTGCGTGACCCCAACACCCCCACCTCCCACACCACACCCCCCATCCCTGTTGAAACCATGGCGCTGTCTTCACGCTTAAAACTGTGGGAGCAGAAGGGAGGTGCAGAGATGCTGCATGCTGCACTAATTCAAAATCTAATATATAATCCTGTGTGTGTGTGTGTGTGTGTGTGTGTGTGTGTGTGTCTGTCTGTCTGTACAGTAGAGCATTGATTACACAGTGAGTGAGTGGACCCTCTGTTCTAACCTTGAATCATCACAGCCTGCTGCTGTGATCGGTGTGTTAGTCATCCTGCATGTTTAGCGCACGGGTGTAAGGTTTTTTTTAAAGCTGCATGCTGTCACCCGCATCTGTGGCATGAAGCTGGCAGCAGCTGATATTTGTGTCAATGTTCAATACTTTGGTACAATCCAAAAGAAAAGTACATTTTCACAAGCAGGGTTGCCGACTAACTGTTTTTATTACTAGGAGCACTGTAGCCCCTAACTGAAAATGTTAGGGGCTACAGGCAAAACATTTTTTCGCCCCAAAAAAGTAGGCAAAAAAAAGTTCCTTAGCCATCATAGAAAATAGCGCCAAAAAAGGCGAAAAAAGCAACAAAATGGTCACAAAAAGCGACAAAAATGTCACAAAATGCGCCTAACATGTCAGAAAAAGTACGGAAAACATTGAAAATTGCGCCAAAAATTCAGGTAAAGGCGTCCAAAATGTAGAAAAAAACGTCAGAAAAAGGTGGGCCAAAATTCACTGTGAAACCTAAATTGAAATGCGGGCCCGATCAAAATTTGCGAGGGGCCGGATTTGGCCCTCGAGCCTCGAGTTTGACACGTGTGTTTTAATTTTGGTGTCTAAACTTAACTGTCGTCGCTGCAAACAATAACCTTTTGTCGATTAAACTTAACTAGCAAAGGCCGCTGAAACTTTTCTCGGCTATATTTACCTGTAAAGACTTAACTGTCATGAAACCGGCTGACGGTCGGCGTAATTTCGTAGGAAATTATACAAATTGTTGCGCGTAAGTTTTCGTATGATATCATACAAACCCGTTCATGAGAATGTGTAGCTTTACTCAACTACATTCAGGGGTGGAAGAAGTATCCTCAGATCCTTTACTGCTTTACTAAAAGTATATAATAATGTAAAAATACTCCATTGCAAGTTAAAGACCAGCATTCAAAGTTTTACTTAATTAAAAGCAATAAAATATTAGCAAAATGTAGTTAAAGTATCAAAGTATGACAGTGTTGGAAGAAGAACAATATACTTTACATAAGTAAAAGTACAAATACAAGAATGTAATTAACTACTCAAGAAGAAGTCCTGCTTTTGAAATCCTATAGTTAGCTAACGTTAGCCACTAATAAGCTAACGGTCATACCAGACCGAGAAGGGCTGTGGCAGCTAAACCCCCGAGTGAAGACGTCCTTTTATTGCTTATGACTGAATTTCCATTTGGAATAGAAAGACAAATGAAAAGTTACAGAACTTTCTCTTTAAGTTAAGGGTCTGAATACGTCCCCCTCCAATGTTTTAAACCTCGCTGGGACTCTGAAATCTGTTCTCATGAAACAGATTTGCAAAAGTTCATGAAATGGCAGGTTTAAAAACAAAAAAAAACTGCTACCACGGCTGGCACATTTTCTCTGGTTAGTCATCCAATACACAGAATGATAAAAGCTTTTTCAAGCACACTTTGGATCCTGGTCTAAATTTGGCATTATGCAGCAGCGGAGGAAGTATTCAGATCCTTTACTGAAGTAAAAGTACTAATATCACACTGTGAAAATACTCCACTTCAAGTTAAAGTGCTGCCTTCAAAACCTCTCTCAAAGTAAAAGTACGCCTACTGTATGTATGCACAAAATGTTTTTACTGCTCTCGACATCATTTTAACCCCTTTATATACTGTTGGGCAGTTTAATCTGCAGCAAAGCATCATGTTCTATAAGATCTGGGCATGCACCGAATCCAGATTTTTGGGGTTCGGCCGAATACTGAATCTCCTGGTTAAGATTCTGCTGAATCCTCGTCCCATCCTCAGTCCATGAACACAGTAAACACATTAATGAAGTAAACAGTGACTGTCCTTCCTTTGCCGTACCTGAAGTTGCTGCATTCTGGCTGCTGTCTGTAGAGTCCTTCATGCACAACTCGTATTCTCCCGGATGTTTCATACCAGATGTTGTAACAGCGGTGATGTGTATAGTTTAGGGTCCTCGCCACCACCAGACTAATCAGCATTGTAAATTGAACATGTAGCTGGACTTGAATGTCCTTCTTTTGACTGAAAGTACTGCTAAACTACACTTTTTCTGCTCATCAGTTCCATTTTCACTTTCTCACAGCTTACTGCATTGAACGCTCCACCTACATAAACACCTTCCCGTAATCAACGGCGCCGTCATTACGTCAACCAGCGTAGAGCGCGCGTAGGGTTCGGTTCGCTGGGAAAACATTCTAAGGTTCGGCAGAAACTGAACCCTGTCAAAAAGCCCAATATTCAGCCGAATCGTGGATTCGGTGCATCCATAGTAAGATCCTCATATGTTTGTAGCGTCGCTGTCCTGCGAGAACCACGTGTCTCCAAAAAGGTTTAAAAAGTTTTCATGGTCCGTTTTTTAGATATCCGGGAGCAGAAGTCCCACAAGTGAGCGTTCGTCCAATCAGGTGCCGACATTATGGTTGTAGTTTTCTTTGCTAGACTTTAAAGGTAAAATAATAGCTGGAGCCCATCGAGCGTCCAATGCTGGAAAACGGTGTGATCCCTGCCGTCTGTGGTGGCCGGGTTAGCACAGTTGGTAGAGCAGGCGCACATACTGTATATATAGGTTTACTCCTCGCCGCAGCAGCCACGGGTTCAACTCCGACCTGCGGCCCTTTGCTGCATGTCATTCCCCTTCTCTCTCCCCTTTCATGTCTTCATCCGTCCTGTGGAATTAAATGTCTATAATGCCCAAAAAAATAATCTTTAAAAAAACAACAACAAACCACTACTTTTAGGACGAGACTTTACGAACTCTACGGAAATGATAATAACCTAACCATATAAGTGTTATAATTATTACTCAGCTCCTCAGAAAGTTTCTCCTGACTTCACACTGTATCTTGTCAGAATGTGAAACAGTTGTCCTCCTGACCTTTATGATTTTCCAGATTGTGTCAGCAGGAGATACTTCTTAATTAAATGTCAGGCCTCTGGCCATCTCTCTGTTCGGCCCCTCTGGTTCCCACATGATGCCTGTCACAGCCGCTGACTCATGTTCCCCTTAAAGCTGGAAAACTTATATTAAATTATGAGTCATACTTGACTGAAAGTTTAGGAGATTACAGTTATAGACAGGTGGATTTGAAACTCCGTCTGGAGGTGAGAGGCTCTATGCTACGAGGGATACCAAACACTGTCCCGCCCACACAAAGATGACACAGAGCTGGTTGAAAACCGGCAAAGTATCTCTTTAACTATACAAAATTGTATTCAACAAATTAACTAGAAGGGCACTCGGAGAGCGCAGACCTCCGCTCCCTACAATCTGTCAATGTTGAGAAAAATAATTCGTAGATTTGTCCCGTGATTCTGATCCGCTCCAAAATTGAATGGGTTCCTCCTTGAATTTAATGGGTAGAAATCAGGAGACGCTGTTTCTGAAAAGACACGTTGCTTTTTTGTTTTTTTAAAAGCCCCTGAAACTCGTCTGCAAGTTGTAAAAGTTAGTAGGCTTAAGTAAGAATCTGCGGATGCAGAATTGCGCAGAATTTTCCGATGAATTTATACAGATTTCTCGCAGATTTTAAACGATAAAAGAAATATTTGTTTGTTAACTGAATGTTAACACATCTCCATATGAGAGCAGGAAAACATTGTCTGCTGTATTCCACAGATTTTCATTTTGGATCACTGCCAAAAACTGTAAAATATAATACACAGATTCCATTTGGGTCTGGTTATAAGAGTTCACAGAAACAAACAACATTTAGTTGTGTGGGTGGAGGCAGAAAACTCTGAGACAAATATCTAAAAACCTGCACGAATAAAATCCTAGATTCTAAATCATATATGATATGCAATACATACAAAACTCACGCTACTGACACATCACACACACTCTCTGCCTTCAATCAAAAGAAAATGTTCTAACATGGCAACATATTAGACAATAAAGCTTTTTGAATCTTGAAATATAAAGTCATGGTCCTGCAAGATGTGAATGAATTTGTGTAAACCTTGTACCTTGTAATGTGACGTGCACGTGTGCAAAGGAAAATGTCATGCATGTATAGTTTCGGCATGCAGTCTGAACCAAATGTTGTGTTTGTCCACATCACACAATGACTTTGTGTCTCTTTCTACCGGCTTTGATCAATCAATCAAACTACAGATAAAGGAGGAGAAGACGCCAGTGGTCGCAGCCGTACCTCCTCCGCCTCTGTCCACTTTGCCGGGCGGCTTCCTCAAACAGCTGGTCAGAGAAACAGAGAAGGAGACCAAACAGAAAGAGCCGGAGACCAAAGAGGAGAGACAAGTGAGGGTTTTCACTTTCATTTCAAGGACGTAATCATGTGTTATTAACCCCTAGGTTCATTTTGCGCCGGAATTGTCCTTTAAGGCCGTTTGACTCCCTGTAGTCTGTACATACAGACGTTTGTACAGGCGAACCTGCTTGGCTAGTCTTTCCAGCCAACCATGGTGAAATATAACACACAGGGCGCTCCGAGTAACAAAAAATTGGACCAAGCGCTGCGACAGTTTACGGAGCCTTCGTGCTGGAAACGACAGCCGCACAACTCGCACCGGCAACACCACGGCAACCATAAACCTAGCTTAACGGTGCTTGGTTAGCACACTGACCGCATGTTGAAATAAGAATAACTTTAGTGTTATCCACCATGCTAACAGCATTGATAACTAAGCCAAACAGTGCTGTGCCTGTCACTACTAATTTAGTTGTTTATAAGCAACCTGTTTCTTGCAGATTGTCACGTTACTGAAAATACAGCTATTACAAGTTAATATATAACGATGCTGTGGACTCTGACAGCTAAAGGGTAGCTAACGTTAACTTTAGCTGTCTCCATGAAGCTCCTAGCCAAGCTCCTATAAGTTGCGACGCAGTTAGGAAACAAGAACGAGCTAATTAATGATAACATAAGCAATTTGACTCGGTCAAAGTTAATTTTAAATTTATGTTAAAACAGTATTTCCTATGCTTTTGATTCCCAGCTGGTCACTCCCTCTCTTTACCGTAACGTTAGCTCCTTGTGTTGCTCACTCCCGCTAACTTTATTGTTCATAAGACGTGACGTGACAAAAGCATTTTGTTTTAACATGCGGGTAGGCCAAGGCGAGATTCGCTAACGTTAGCCAACACATTTATTCAAAAATACACATTTGAATAGTAATTTGAACATTTGAGATTTTTTGTAAGCTTCTATTCGAAATATATTCGACCTCCTGAATTCGTTCCAACAGCCCAATCTCTCATCGTAGTGGTATCAATGTTTTCGTCTAACTCGAGTAAGTCTAAGTGAGTATTTTTCAAATTGTTGAACTTGAAAAATGTATTTCCTTTGTAGCCAAGCAAACTGAGCGACAACCTGGTGCAGCAGTTCCTCCTCCCGGATCAGACTCCTCCGATCCTTGAGGCGGAGATGTCGCTCCGAGCCGAGCAGCAGATGAACAGCAACAAGCACACGGACGGCCGGACCTCGAGTCAGAGGCAGATTTACTCTCCTGACCCCGGCAACAAGAAGGAAACCAGACAGGAAGTAACACCAGAGCCACTGAAGCAGCAACAGGAAGTGAAGTCAGAGAAGAATATGAAGAAGCAGCAAGAGAAGGAGAGGATAGAGGTGGTGGAGAAGAAAGAGGAGAAGATGGAGGAGAGGCTGGAGCCAGAGGGAAGGCAAGCAGACACCACCGTGACGGAGCATAACACGAGAGAGGTACGTCTGTTTGTACGAGTTTATTATATAAAAACTGAGGTGCACCTGCAAAAATTACAGACTTATTCACTGATTAATTAATAGGTTGTTAAATTAGTTATGAACAGATTTATTAAAATGGTATTTATTTTCTTTTTTTTCCTAGAAATTATTTGAAAATTGTAACTAAGAGTGACTTGAGAGCGAATAACCATTTTTCCCAAAATGTTGAACTGTTCCTTTAATTTTTCCAGCAAATTACAACCATGATCTTGACTTGACTTGACGTTCTCCAAACCATAGGACGATATCGTCGTTTGTACCTACCCTCTAATACAACCCACAGGAGCGTTTTCCGCCCTCATATCTAACCCAGAGAACGTAACGGTTGAGGTTTTGAACGTAGCACTTGTGATTTTTAAACATGTCGTTAACGTTGTGAAATGGACGCAGTTTGGTTACCTTAAGGCTAGGGCTGTCAAACGATAATTTAATTAAATTTAATTTAATTAAATTTTTTAATCACGATTAATCGCCAAATTTCTATAGTTAATCACGATTAATCGCATGTTTTATCACATGAATAAAATTCTCAAACAAAATGGTCCAAAAACCGGATGCCACAGCAGGACATTTGTAACCTTTACTTTTGTTTTAATTGTTACATAAGGAATGTAACAATTCTCCTGGACAGAAAAGGGGGTGGACAATGTCCCAAATGACAGAAACAAACACAAACACCACAGTCCTAAAACCGTATGCTGATATACATAGTCAATGTGCAGTAACTTCTAAATAATTTTGATTACTCACTGACGTCCAGTGATCACCGGTTAATGAGACAGCATTTGCAGCACTCTGCAGCAGTTCCAGTTGGGCTGCTTTCTCCGTGTCGTACAGGCTGTGTATGCGTGAAACTACTGTCCCCCTCGACAACTTTTTAAAAGTAAACTTTCCATTCAGAATCTTATTGGCATCCATTTCGGCGTCTCGCGCTCGCCATCCACTCAAAATGTAACGTTAGCCTACTACTCTTTGGCCGGCTCGCAAGCCCAAACAAGTGTGTGCGGCGTGCCTGTTGTTTAGTTTCCGGTCTAGCTAGATCCGGTGTGGTGTTGTAGTTTTTCTAACGTTACTAGTTGTTGCAACAGCATGTGGAAAAAACTTACAAAGTTTGCTAGGCCAAAAAGATAAAAAAAAAAAAAAATTGACGCCGTTAAAATGGGTTTGGTTAATGACGTTAATAACACGTTTAACTGACAGCACTAGTTTAGGCACAAAAACTTTACTGCGTAACATTCAAGCCATTGCCAAATGGCGACAGAAACTACGCATTATAGCTTTAAAAAATCGTTGTTTGGGCTAAAATCTGAACCTACTTCACTTTCTGAAGGTTACGCACGTGACGCTGAACGTGACAGGACATGAACTCCGGTCTCCTGTGAAGTCCTGTGTTTGTTTGACCCATCCACCCCCCCAACCTATCTCTTTGCGAGGACCAAGGGGGTTTCAATAATATTCCCCCTTTGAACAGTTTTTTTTAAGCCATGTACCCCCTAACCAGCGTGAATCATTTTTGGTAGAAAAAAAAAGTCTCTATAAAGAGGAAGAATACAGCGATGTCAGCGATAGATTTACTAAACAACAGCTTTAGACCTGGAAAACATTTAGATGATGATGAGAAAAGGATGCAAAAACTTTTAAAAAACCTGACAAAACTTTGGAAAAAGACAGTTGAAAGAAGGAAGTAAGGCAAGAATAGGTCAGAAATAAAAAAAAAACAGTAGAAAGAAGGAAGGCAACACTAGGGCGACAAAAGTGACAAACATTCAAATAAGCGACAAACTTCGAAAAAAAGTGACAAAAACTTTGAAGAAAAAAAAGACAGTAGAAAAAAGTAAGGAAGAAAGGCGAGAATAGGTCAAAACAAAAGGTGACAGACTTCAAAAACAGTGACAAAAACTTTGACAAAAAGACAGTAGAAGTAACTACAGCCTTGGAACTGAAAAACGGAACACGGACCCCCATTTGAGAAACACTGGTCTAAAGGATGGAGATCCTGACATTGCCCGGAGTTGTATATATTTTTTTTCACTGTCTACGGTGAGGACATTTGGTGCTCTTATACTTCCTCACCTTACTTCCTGCTTTGCTCCTGTCATGACTACCACGGCCACTAGAGGGCGCCACCGCTATAAACCTAAACATAGGTCGTAATTGCTGCTTGAACAAATGACCTATAGGAGCGTTTTTTCGTGGGAGGACAGTCTTTGACTTGCGTCTTTTTGCAGTTGTTTTGTGTCATTTTTTTGCATCCATTTTTGACTAACCCTCACCAGTTTTTCACAAAATTTCAAACTATTCCTTAAATTTTTCCAGCAAATAACAACCATAATCCAATTAACACACAAAAAATACAAAAAAAACCTTAATTGTTTATCAATTGTTTGCAAATAAACACTAAAAAGTTTCTATAATTATTACATACACACGTTATAAATTACATTAATCATGTACAAACCAACACTTGGATGTCTACTTTATTAATATGTCACAGGTACTCTGTTTAGTTTTTGTCTGTTGTTTCTCTGACCTGTCCCCCCTCTCAGGTCAGAGATGTTTGGTATGAAGCAGGAACCGTGTGGTACGTCCACAAGGATGGTTTCACCCGCGGTGAGTCACGTAAACACTCACACACACGCTCACTCTCAGCACATTTAACATGTTTGCGTCATGTTGTTAACACATGAGCTCTCTTTATAACGGCTCACAGGTGAGTCAGCTGGCCTTTTAGAGACAGCTGTGAAGCCCATTCATTAGTCCTGCACATAACGCTACGTGATTCACAGTTGGTCGCCTTTTTGAGTCACTTTGTAGTTGTTTTTCTGCTTTCTGTAGTTTAAAGGGGAACTATGCAGTTTTTTTTAGCTTAATTTACCTTAACTGAACAGCTTCGGAGTCATTGGAATGGTTATATGACTTTTCTTGGGTTGAATGGTGGTCGTCTCGCTCCCCCCCTAGCGCCTGTGAGTGATAAAAACCACCCTTGCAACTTTCAGCCAGCGAGCCGCCGGCCTCAGCGTCAGGAAGTATGGCGTGATATCAGGTCTCAGCGTCAGGAAGTATGGCGTGATATCAGGTCTCAGCGTCAGGAAGTATGGCGTGATATCAGGACTCGCCATGTAACGGATTGCTTCACGGCACTGCACACATACGCCCATTCAGGAACCGGCTAACAAGGTAGCGATGGAGTTTTCACACTATCGTCATGGCTGAGCCGGCAAAAAAAAGGAACAGAGGAACAGAGAAAGAGGAAATAGAGACTGACCGAGCGAGGAGTCAGACACGAGTAAACATCGGAGCTGCCAAATATCTATTCTGAAGCTGTAGGGGGAGCTCTATAGAGAAACCTGCCAGCAAACAGAGAGAAAACAGCCAAGAAATGGCCAAAACTGCATAGCGCCCCTTTAAGATATAGTCATTTGATTAGGACAATGCACATTAATCAACATTTCTGTAAATGCGCCAGTGTTTTTCAGCTGTAGTCTTGTAGTCCTAGTTACCTAGCACGCATGTCTTTATGGTGGGAGGAAATCCACTCAAACACGGGGAGAACATGTACACCCCACACAGAAAGACCCTGCCCTGACCGGGGATCCAACTCTGCTGTGCCAACTCTGCTGTGAGGGAGATGTGCTAACCACTGAGCCACCGTGCAGCCAGTTGTTTTGTGTCTCAAACCAAACACTGATTTTATATAAATGTTCAAAAAAAAGTTAGGAGCCTCTGGTTTAAGATTATTTTTTGGACATTTTTAGGCCTTTATATGACAGGACAGCTGAAGACATGAAATGTGTCGAGGAGTAAACCTCTATATATGGGCGCCCGCTCTACCAACTGAGCTATCCGGGCGCCCGCTCGGGTTCAATCTTTAACCATGTGTTGTGTATTTCATAAGCTTATTAGATGACTGTTTTTTTAAATGTATTAGTGGCTGGGTTAGCTCAGTTGGTAGAGCAGGCGCACATATATGGAGGTGTATGCCTTGACGCAGAAGGTCCAGGGTTCGAGTCTGAAGTGTGACGATTTCCTGCATGTCTTCCCCTCTCTCTCTCCCCTTTCATATCTAGCTGTTCTTTCCATTAAAGGCTGAAATGCCCCAAAAAAATTAAAAGTATTAAGCTGAAAAGAAACAAAAGCTTTAGAACAAATGTGTAAATGGAGTAAAAAGTAGAATATTTGCTTCTAAGATGTAGAGCAGTAAAAATATAAAGTAGCAGAAAATGTAAATACTGTGGTTGTGTATGCATGTACGGTAAAAGGTCAAAGGTCGGGGCTTTGTGTGTAGATCTAATGGGATTAGTGCAGAGCAGTCAGGAGCTGGCTGGATAACATGAGCAGATGGATGTGAAGCAGATGGATCCGTAGACACATATTGACTCTAATATGTAACATGATATGAAGGTTATACAACAGGCTGAAAGATTACTACAGATTGTGTGTGGATTAGCAAAGGACTCCACTAATCTGCAAACATGATGTCCTAAATGAGAGATCTCCATGTTTACACTCGAGTGGGTAGACCCATCCATCCAGCACTTATGACTAGAGATGATCTGAATAATAAACAAAAGTTAATGGTTGTTGAGCGGTCATGAGTTTTATTTTGTTGTCTGATTGGTTGGTTTTGTACTCGTTTCAGCCACTCAGCTGAAGCCAGATGAAGGCACACCTGAACTCCCAGAAGGCCGAGTGAGAGTCCGTCTGCAGACGGACGGCTCGCTGCACGATGTTACAGAGTACGAGATTGAGAAGGTAGCTCAGGTCTTTTCCCATTTCCAGTATCTTTATATATGTTGTTAACCATTTAACGGATTGACAGCATCACTCCCTCCTTCTCCTCCGCAGTGTAACCCGTCGGAGCTGGACCTGTGCGAGGATCTGAGCGACCTGCAGAGTGTCAACGAATGTGGAGTTCTGCACAATCTGACCAGTCGAGCTAAAGCCAACCTGCCGCTCACACACGCGGGACCCAACCTGGTCAACTTCTGGCCGCCGTTACAGGCTCACAGCAAGGTGAAGTCAAACACATGGTGCATAATTTGCTCTCAAAGTGAAAGATCCAAACTCCTTTTCCAAACACAAAGCTTTAAAGGCGCTGAACACCCACACGGGTGTTTTCAGTTAACCTGGCTGATTAGCCCTCTTCCCAGGACTGGGTGGGTGTCTATTAGTCCCGCTTTGCCAGACCTTCCTCCACCACAACGGAGCAATCCCGGAAGTGGAACGTCGAGGATATAGACTAGGGGTCCTATCTTGCACCCGGCGCAAGGCAAAGCCTGACGCAACTGTCTTTGCTAGTTTAAGACCGACGCAGTTGTTGGCACCTGCGTCGTTTAAATAGCAAATGCACCTGCGCCCATCTGTGCGCCCATGGGCGTGCTTGTCTTACAGGGAGGTGTGTTCAGGTGCATTCTGGGCGTATTGCTATCTTGAGCCAGCGGGAAGTGATCGCACAATTGACCAACAAAAACCTGGTCTAAAGTCAATAGCGCAGTTGTTATTTTAACAGAGCATTAGTAAGATGCGCCTAGGCTCGTGCACAGCGTGCACACACTATGCTTGTTACACACACAGGGACGCGCAGCAGCACACACACATGCAGAAGATTGCAAATAAAAATATTACGGTGCAAATCCGCCATCATAATTGCAATGCACCAATGTACTGGCTTTTAATGGGAGATGATCTCTGATTGGTTTATTGCATGTTACGCCTAAACACCCCTCTGATTAATGAAGACACTAAGTACAACCTTTTTGAACCAGGCGCCCGGCACACGGACCCTTTTTTCTGCAGTTAAACTAGCAAAAGTGGATTTGGACACGCCCTAAACGCGATTGCGCCATGCACTTCACGCCGTGCGCTTAGATCGTTAAAATAGGACCCTAGGTGTCTATAGCAGGGGTCTCAAACTCACGGCCCGGGGGCCAATTGATGCCCGCGGGCTGATATTTTGTGGCCCCCCTACTTGACGTCAAAGTTTAGTGTCAGTGCAGCCCGCACGTTGTTCTGAAATGCACCTTTTTGCTAAGTCGTTGCGTATACCACGCTTTTATTTTATTTTTTTATCACTTACGGGCTACCATAGCTAGTCTCGTGACTGCGGCGTTTGTTGTCAACAGAAGGATCAACGTTAGTCACTTGGTTGAAACGTGTTCCAGAGTGACGGAAAATATCTGCCTTCACCCAGTTCCAGTCATGTCTCTCTCAAAACGTGCCGTGAAGAGAAAGGTTGGCGACGAGCACAGGCAAATTCAGTGAAAGTGGGAGACGGAATATTTTGTTATCGAGCACAGGAGCACCCCTACATGTCTCATATGCACAGAGAAAGTTGTGGTGTACAAGGAATATGACATCAGACGTCATTACTCAACTAGACATGCTGAGGAGTATACAAAATACCAGGGAGATGAGAGAAAGAACCGGGTCGCCAATCTTAAAAAATGTCTATTGAGGCAACAAGATTTATTTAAGAAAGCAAACAAAGAATACTTTTGTTGAATACTTGATGCGGCCCAGCCTGACCCACACTCTGCCTTGAGCGGCCCCCAGGTAAATTGAGTTTGAGACCCCTGGTCTATAGACTGATTGATCGAAATCTTCCTGGGTCTCTTGTAAGCTTTGTTGCACCTGTTAGGGCGGGACAAATGACAGCTTTATCATTATTATTGGTAGAAAAGATTTGTGAACTAATAAATTCCCATCAAAGCTTCGGCCCACCTTCAACCTGTGAAGAGGTCTAATCAGCCAAAATAACTGATAACACCTGTGTGGGTGTTCAGAGGCTTTAAAGGTCCCATATCACGCTCATTTTCAGGTTCATACTTGTATTTTGGGCTTCTACTAGAACATGTTTACATGCTTTAATGTTCAAAAAACACAATATTTTTCTCATACTGTCTGTCTGAATATACCTGTATTCCCCTGCTGTCTGAGACACTCTGTTTTAGCGCCTGTCTCTTTAAGCCCCCCTCCCAAAAAAAAGCCCACTCCGCTCTGATTGGTCAGCATCGTTTACAGGTCTTCAGCATCTGCGTTGCTTATTTGTTTTCAAGTCATAGTCTTTATATCATCTTAAAAATCCATTTGGAGGTATTCAGTCTTTAAACATTTCTTAGAAAAGCTGAAGTGAAGATAAAGAAGATAATAATAAATAGTTATTGTCTGTTCAAACAGAACATTTTCTTGCATCGTCTGCGCCAACAATCAACAGATAACATTAAAAAAGAGGAGAATCCCTCCAAGTTTGCAAAATAATTCTGTATTTTCCAAGAACAGATTTCCAGAAATGATCATCCATATGTTGAAACAAGATAATGGCAATTTTAATTTATTTAAAGTGCTCATATTATGCTCCTTTTGTATTTAGAGGTTATATCAGAATAGGTTTACATGGTTTAATTTTCAAAAAAACACCATATATTTGTTGTACTGCACATTGCTGCAGCTCCTCTTTTCACCCTGTGTTCAGGTCTCTGTTTTAGCTACAGAGTGAGACCTCTCACTGCTGTAACATCTTTGTTGGGAGTCGCACATGCTCAGTATTTAGGTAAGGACTACTAGCCAGTCAGAAGCAGAGTATGAGGGCGTGCCCTGACAGTACCTAGGTAAGGACTACTAGCCAGTCAGAAGCAGAGTATGAGGGCGTGCCCTGACAGTACCTAGGTAAGGACTACTAGCCAGTCAGAAGCAGAGTATGAGGGCGTGCCATGCTAGCAGCTAGGCGAGCATTATAACGTGTTCCAAAGTGACCACGTTTGTCTCTGAAGTAAAGGCTGGACTACAATAGAGCTGTTTGGAGCAGTTTGTGAACAGTGTTTTCTGTTGGAGATGGTAAGTCCCTTTGGGGTGGACTTTGGGCTTTTTCACTTTGTAAACCTATAAAGTGCACAAAAATATATATAACATGATAAAGGAAAGGGGAAAAGCCAAAAAGCATAATATGAGCACTATGAGCACTGATTTGCAATGGAACCAGATGAAACTGCGGGTAATGTTTTCAAACCTTCTTCTTCTCTGTCAGACTCCAAAGTCTCGGCGGGGCGAGTCGGTGTGGGATGCTCCTCCTGCGCTGGCTGCTCTGGTCAAACGGGTGTACGTGTCCATGGTGGGCTCCAGGAGAGACCACAGTGTATGTGCGCTGGGACGCAGCGGCACCGGCAAGACCACCGCATGCCAGGCCTTCACACTCGCTCTCCTCAATCAGGCCGGTACAACCAGGGAGAAGATCAGCGGTGAGTCGGGCTCCAAGTCCCAAATGATTTCTCAAAAGTCCCCAATCTTTTAGCTTTTTAACCCTCCTGTTGTCCTCGGGTCAAATCTGACCCCTTTTCAAAAAGTTTCTATATCAGAAATGTGGGTTTTTAAACATTACATTTTTTTTTTTTTTTTTTAACAAAATAACGTGGATGGTTCCATACAATGCTCTTCACAAGTTAAATAAATGATCAGTTCACTACTTTCATTGAATTTGGATGTTTTATTCAATTTTTTAGCATGTAAAGAAAAATTGATAATAGAACGTTGAAAAACGTAGGAAAGAAATGTCAAAAATCTGGCATTTTACACTTTTTTTCATAGTTTGGCTGGTCCTGCGACGTATAGTCAGGTGTGACTTATATATCAAAATATATATAATTTAACATGTTTTTAAATGATCAGAATCGGAATCAGAAATACTTTAATAATCCCAGGGGGAAATTATTTTTGTTACCACTACAGGTATACAAACAACATATACAAACAACATATGTTATCCAGACTTTTAACATATATAATAAAAACAAATATACAGTAATAATAAATAAAATATGAAATCTACAGTGTTAATGTTAATGTGCAAATAGTGCAATAGAAAGAGAAAATGATTGTCTATGTTGAGAAATTAATTGAGTTGAGTTAATTCATACTGACTGACATGAACCAAGGAGTAGGACTCGCTGGCTTGTTATGTTAATTTAGCCTATTCAGCCTCCCAGGTATGTTCTTTATGCTATTGTGTAGTTAAGTAACTGTTAATGTGTTACGTTAACATACCGGACACCTATTCAGCCTGCTGTTCTGTGTGCTATTGTGTAGTTGAATAACTTGCCTTTCCAGATTAAATGTCTGTTCTTGGTCTTGGATTTTGTGAAATCAATTTCTAAATAAATGCGACTTATAGTCCGGAAAATACGGTACATCATTTTTTTTTTTTTTATTATTTGAATTTGTATTGAATTCTTAATAGCAGAGTATATAAGTACAGAGTTGGTCATACATTTCAGAATCTTGGCATAAGCATATGACATGTCACAGAGGAAGAATAAAGTAAATATAAGGGGGAAATCCAGTCTACAGGAGGACGAAGACGCTATGCTGTATTTGGTCTCTGCTTTCTTAGGTTGAGTTTTCATTAGTCCTTGTGTAGGTGCAAAAAAGATCCCAAGAGGTCGTCCCATCCTCCTTGTTAGCCGACAGTTTGTGAAGCATAGACTCATAA
>NC_050186.1:11175901-11178401 GCF_008315115.2 Sander lucioperca
CCCCTTTGGGGCTCCTTACACGAAATTGTTACTGCACTGTTCCTTCATTTATTTTCTGATATTCAGCCAGTGTTGCGGCTGTAAGCGGTCTAACAAAGTGCTGTTGCTGCGAGGGACTAAAACACTGAGAGATGCATAAACACACTGTGACGCGCTCCAGATGGTATTGCAATGATTTATTCCTCCACACGTAAAATACAATTATTTTTTTTTTTTTTCTTTTTTTTTACCTTTATTTTACCAGGGAAAAATCACATTGAGATTAAAATCTCTTTTACAAGTGAGCCCTGGCCAAGAAGGCAGCACATAAAAATACACTTTAACATACAACAAATAACAGACAGACAAGGATGGACAGCAATAATAAATAAGAAATAAAAACAGAAAATCACATTTTAAAACAAGCGCAAACATGTTTATATATTTGATGTAGGCAGGACTTGAATTCAGTATGTGAAATTAAAAACCTGCAATTTTCGCTGATTTTGTAACTCATTCCATGAAGTTGGAGCACTGTAACAAAAAGCAGTTTTTCCAAACTCTGTTTTAGGTTGTGGAACATCATACATTATGTACATCTACTCGATCTTAGATTATGTAGCACTGCAGTTACCAAATGTAAAGTTACTTTGTGAGTCAAAATAAGTGCATTAGTGCGGCGGTCTCTCAGAGAGTGTTCGCTCCCAGGCTCACCCCCCTCTCTGTCAAAACCCCAAAAAAACCAACAGGTGAACAGGTGAAGCAAACAAATATGTTATCACTTCCGCTCAAACTGCGATAAAAACGCCCACCACCTACAATATAAGTGCACAACACAATAATCAACAAACAACATAAAGGAGACCATAAACAACATCCAATATGTGGTTTCAGTGTAAAACTGTTCACCCTCTCTGACATGTTGCGTTGTGTGTAACAGGAGAAGATCCCAGTGGAGCTGGAGTGTCCGGAGAACAGTCCAGCGGAGGTGGTGTCTGCGATCGACCAGCCGCCTCCACAGGTACACAACTCAGACTTTATTACACCTACAGTAAATACACTACTACATCTACGTACATCTGGGGACATGAATATGGTGAATTGTTTCTTTATGTCGTCTTTTCACTTCATCTGACCGAGCCAGAAATTCTCAAAGTTTTCGCATAAGTTATGCTTGAAAAACAGCAAAAGCTTAATTTTCTCTTTTCTGTTAATTATATTAAATTGTGTGTGTGTGTGTGTCTGTCTGTCTGTCTGTCTGTCTGTCTGTCTGTCTGTCTGTCTGTCTGTCTGTCTGTCTGTCTGTCTGTGTGTGTGTGTGTCTGTGTGTCTGTGTGTGTGTCTGTGTCTGTCTGTCTGTGTGTGTGTCTGTGTCTGTCTCTGTGTGTGTGTGTGTGTGTGTGTGTGTGTGTGTGTGTCTGTGTTTAAGGTCCGGGCAGCAGATGGCGACCCCAGAGGTCTGTTGTGGGTTCTGGATGAGGAGATGGTGACACCATCCTCCAATGAGAACAGCGTCCTGCAGAGAGTCTGCCAGTATTACAACACAGGTAAAAACCTCCCTCCCTCCCAGTGTGTGTGTGTGTGTGTATGTGTGCGTGCGTGTGTGTGTGCGACTGTACACTGTGTTGACTCCGAATCTGTGTCCCTGCAGTGCGTCAGTGCGAGCAGCCGCTGCAGTGTGAGGTGAGCCACCTGATGGGCTGCGACCCGGTCCGCTACGACCTGAGCGGATGGATCGGTCTGATCCAGAACAATCCGTCTGCTCTGAACGCCATCTGTGTGCTCCAGAATTCCACCATGTGAGTCTGTTTAAAGGCCCAGCAGGCTGATACACATTGAGGTCATGTCTACGCGAACATCTTAAAGTAGGCTCCTATATACATTTGCTGGTCTACATATCCCTGGGAAGTATTTTTTTTCCACGGTGGGGACAAAATGTACCCCCCCCTTCAAAGTGATGCTACTTCACCACTAGACCATTCTATACCTAAAATAGAAGTATTTTAAAGTAAGTAAAGCGCTGTAACGTGAACATAATGCCATAGAACAATAAAATCTGAGCAGCAGTTTCTGGTTGTATTTAGCTCTCAGCTAGGGGTGCATGATAGATCGACTCAATATCGTTATCGCGATATCACGTTGCGCAATATTATATCGAAAGTGTCGCAATAAGTATGCAATATTTTGTTTATTTTGTGGAGCGCTGCATCCCGTCCGTTGGCTGTGTGGCTTAGTTGTGTTTGATTTAGAGCCCGCTTGAAACTCTATAATGATCAGTCCCTCCAGAAAAACGTGGTTATGCGATCGCATAATTCAACGCAAGTCCGCATATTTATGCGGGGGCCGCATTTTTTCAATTACGCCGCACATTCGCTGCATAAATTGCCGATTTCCGCGCAAAATATGCGGGGCTTGCATGATTTAATAATCCCCGCATTTTCGTTGCAAAAAAGTCACACATATCTTAGCAGAAAGTTGAAAAATGTTGCGTTTACTTCACACAAGAGCAGCCATTTCCCCC